>NW_017275063.1:315512-484216 GCF_001594065.2 Cyphomyrmex costatus | reverse complement strand
ACACACACACACACACACACACACACACACACACACACACACACACACACACACACACACATATACATACACACACAACACACACACACACACAACACACACACACACACACAGTATGCTGCACTTGTTCTGTTATAATATACATTAATGTATGTACATAATATAATATACATAATATACATTAATGTTATACTCAATCGTATTTTACATCATGATAATTGTTCTACTTATAATTTGCCTCATCCCTTTCATTTTTTATAATACATCTATTTTACAATATGTTTGAAGATTTGCTGCTTCTTTTATAACTTTCCATTAAAAATAATTCCTTGTTGGTCAAAAATTGGTGGTGCTGATCTCGAATTGCGTTGAAATGGGATTTTGACAGTCGTTTGACGAGTCTTGCAAACGGACGAAAGTCCCACCGACCTTATCCAACATGTTTATGGCCGATGAAGACTTCATCCGGACGCATAGCTCGCTTCTGATGATCGTTATCGAATCTGACACGACCCGACGATATCGAGTCAATCAATTTCTTCTAGAAATTTTTCGCTGTTTTTCATAAGTTATGTTTTAACCCTAGAAATCGTAGTTTTGTCTTCGAATATATAATCTTAAGTCGACATTGAGTTTTTAATTTAATACAATTCAGTACTTGGAAAAGAATTATTAAAGTTTAAGATAAGATTAATCTACAATAACAAGAAAATTAACAATATATGACTAGTATAATTAAAGGAGAAGAGTCTTAGTCGGTCAAATACCTTTGGTTCAATAAGATTAGACAACACAAAGTACAATATTGAGACATTAGACATCTTTAAGATGTCTTTTAGACGCCAAAAACGTCTAATGTCTCAAATTTAGTTACTTTGTGTTGTCTGGAAGACTCTTCTCGCTTAATTAAAATTAAAATCGATGTTAAGATTTATATTAATTAAATCAGTTTAAAAAAATAATTAAAACAACAGGTCTACGAGCCAACATTCGTTAAATTATAAAGGTCTTAGTAAATATAAGATGTCATTAGTTAAAAATAAATATAAAGTTTAATAAAATTTAAAACAGACGTTTCGACCTTTATTAGGTCATTATCAATGTTAAAAAATCGCAAGATATCGTTAACGATGTACAAAATATGATATTTAAAAAATTCACAAAAACGAATACATGTGTAAAAATATTATAAAATACGACAAATATGTATATAAATTTTGTGATATGGGTATTTAATCTCACTCGCTATTGAAGACTTAATCATCTCGGCGCAAATTGGCAAGAGTCCGACAAAACTGTAAATCAGTTTAATTTTCATATTAAAGTAAATTCAGATATATTTAAAGATATATTCAAAAGAAATTAACATTTATAAAATCAGAAAATTTTTTCCAAATTTAAATTTACTTATTAAACATTACAATTTTTTATCTATTTTTCTTTCTTTTTTGTTTCTATTCTTTTCTTGCATCTCAGTATTTGTGATAAAAATTTTGCGAGACTTAGAGCTACAACATTTCAAAAGAAATGTAAAACATAATAAAAAGAGAGAGAGAGGGGGAGGGCTGTCACAAAAGTTATAGCACTAATCGACTTCTTTTTCAAGAAGTTACGTTCTTGGAGGTCTTTCAATTAGAAATGTGCAGACTATCATGGTTCACGATCCTATAGAATGCACGATGACCGCTCCGCACCACGCAGGTGTAACCTGTCAGGTGATGTCATTACACATACTCGAGCATTTGCGATCAAGCAACTTTACGATCCAACATGATTGAGCGAGTAGTATCGTGAATCTTTCATTTTTTCTTAGAAAAAGGAAAAATAAAAAGATTAGTATAATGGTTGAACTTTTATGCCCCCCCCCCTCCGCTTAGCATATTTTTTACAATTAATATCATGCAAGTGTAAATATCTTCATTGGAGAAGGATGAAGAATATATAAACTGTAAATATAATAATTGTTAATACAATAATAAGAGATAATATATAATAATAAGTTTTTCTTCTATTGTTGTACAAAGGAAACATAATTTATATAAATAATTAGGGTGTAGTAATGGTTAATTAAATAAAATCATCCGTTATAAATGTGGATATAATTAAATGTAAGTATAAGGATATAGATTTCAGAGAACTAAAATTACAAAAGTGCACAAATTCTTCGTTTTCAGTATCGTAGAAAAATCGAGCATGGCAAGTATTTCGATAATTCTTCCTTGATGAGAATTTAAACTTGTTAAATTATTCAGAGTTCTGCGCCAATGTACAATAAAGATGCTTATCTGGAAGCATGCGTCGCAGAGAAGTCTCGAGATTTGCAGAAAAAACGTGGATCTCGTCTCGGTTTCTTCCAGAAATAACGTTCGAAAGCGGAAATTCATACATTAATAAAAAAAAAAGATTAATATTGAAATTAAAAACGAGAAGAAAATTTAAATTTTGCAAATGAATAAATTATTAACAGTATTGCACGCTTGATGCAATTTTAATTAAAATAAATAAATAAAGATAAATATTATAAAAGAATAAATAAAGGAAGATTTCTTTTCCTTTGATTTTTACATCGGAAAAAACCATCACGGAAACCTTTAAGAAAGCTTTATAGAAATCTAATACTAGCCAATACTGAAATTAGTAATTAATTAGTTATTCATTTTAACAAATTAATAAAAAAGAAATAAGGACTTGCTATATAAAAATAAACAAAATGGTGTCAAAGGCGATTAAAGAGTCAGTAAAGGTGCGTCTAGACTATCGAGCCGAAACGCACCTCGAGAATTTTCGTTTCACAATAAAATATATAATCAGTCATTCATTTTAAATTTTAAAAGCATTGTATTGTCCAGCATTTTTAGTACTTTAAGTCAATGCGATCCTTTGTGCCTTTCCATCCTACCTCAAATAATATTTCTAATAAAATTTTTTGTGAATTTATATTCTAAAACTTTTGGAGTAAATTGTGACTCCGACAAATGAAATCTCATACTGAAAACTGGGCTACTCTTTTTTAAGACTGGCACAATTTTCATTCTTGAAAGATTCCACTTCAAGGAATTTAGAGAGTATTTGCAGTTCAAGCAAACCGATGTGCCAATTATTTATCGGTCTTGAAACACAGTTCTAAATCAAAACTGAAGTAGTAATGTCACTAATTAAATAGTAACATAAAGAAAATTTTCCGTTTGACGTATAGCGAACGATTAAAAGGCAAATGTCCGCAATTAGAATCGGCGCGTCGCGACGCGATGCGCTTGCCGTTGCCATTGGCTGCGTTCACAGCAAAAAAAGCAGCTTTGTAACTGTTGTAAAATTCTTGAATATGATTGGCTTATACATTTAGATCTAATAAGGAAGTAGAGGCAAGACTAATCATATTAAGGAATTTTACAACAGTTGCAAAGCTGCTTTCTTTGCTGAACGCAGCCATTACCGTACATTCGCGTTATCGTGCGTCAATGAGTTTATATGCGCGAGCTGTCACAAATTCACGTATTACGTAAATCCGTGCACGGTCCCGCGTGCACGCGCGGACCAATTAACGGCCATCGTTTTTATCACACTGTCATGGTTCAAAGAAGGAGGCAAGCCGGCTGTCGTGACGACGGCTTTAAGTATGTGTCTTTTTGACGATTAGCTCCGAAAATCGCAGCAATAAATCGTCGTGTTCCTGATGTAAGAATACAAGGTATTTTTTATTACGTATATAATGACGATTGAATATCATTTTGGAATAAATATATCTTATTAGGTTTTTTAAATACACATAATTAATTATAATTTTAGACTCTCTAATTTTTTGATTGGTCGTCGACTATGCATCTCGTAAGCAAAACACCTTGTATTTTACATCATGGTTGAGTTGACAAGAGATTTCCGCTATGGTTCCTATAATGAAGAACGGATTCACGGAAGTCGTCAATGTAAAAAAATTTTTAACAGATCTAAGATTAAATCGAATCGAGTCAAAACACGTAAAATAAAGTCATATTTAATAATCAAAAAAGAAATTGAAGTAAAAGTAAAATTGATTAATGACAACTCCTCCGCTCGAATATGTAAAAAATGAATCGTTTAGCTATTATGTCCTTTCAATGTGTTTTATTGTAATATTGTATGTATATAGGTGCATAGATGATGTATGTTACTTAGGTGAACGTAGAAAAGGCATTCTGACTCGTGCGATGTATTTCCGTCGATGAACTCGAGTGCGCGAGTCATTCTACAGGGAGAAAGAGAGAAAAAGAGAGAGAGAAAAAAAGAGAGAGGGAGAGAAAGACAGTTGGACTTTGTCCTGATCCTTAGTTTTACGGCAGGATGTAATGATATTATTCCATAATTTGAGAAACACTAAAGACGTCTGGAAATCTTGCGGAGGGAAATATGAGAGAAAACGCGTTTTCCTCTGCGAGCAGAAATGGTACAATTAGTCAGTCATAATGAAAGACACTGCAGAATTTTTCTCTGCGTTAATATAAAGATAAAATTAGCGAAATTATAAACTTAAAGAATTAATTTTTAGAATATATAAAAACCAATTGTGTATCCATGTCATCTTAATTTGATTAATTCAGCAGGATTCGCTGGACGCTAGTGTGATGATTAGATCTATTAGAATAAAATATACGATAAATAAAGCGATAAGACTCGCTGCTTTTTTTTATTCTTCCAAACGATATGAGAAGTAAACAAGTTCGAAAGGATTAACACGTACTATTTACGTGACCATTGGTGCCGTATGCACGTTTACCAAAATATTTGCATGTTTGCATCGACGACAAAAAAAGAGAGAGAAAGAGAGAGAGAGAGAGAGAGAGAGAGAGATAGAGAAAAGAACGTGATGAACGGTACAGAATCTCGCGTATTGGAATAAGTGTTCCTCGCTAAATCTGGCACGCGGCGACATAATGCGCGATTAAATTACCGCCTTCCTGAATTTTACGAACAAAGTTCCTTCGCCCATGAAATATACGTGCCAATGGAATCTTCCTTATTATCGGACACAATTTGCTCTCTGATAATGTATAAGTATGACAAAAAACTAATAGTATATTATCGGTATAATAAATTGCAATAAAAAATTAATGATTTATTTCATTGTGTGCATAAGATTTTAATTATGTTATTCTATTATGATTATTATTATTATTAATTATTAATTGTAATATTTCATTTTCAGAACACAATGCTTTGTAGGTAGAGTTTTCTTTTACAAAAGTGTGATATATATATTTATATACATGAATATGTATATACATATTATGCATTTGTAGACATTACATTACTATGCATTGTATTTATAATCATGCATTTTTATTATAATTTCTATTGTCAAAGAAATACAATTTCAAGACTATAACTATCAATAATAAATTTTTAATCATTATATGTGTATATATATATCGCAGTTTTTCGTTTTATATAATTTTTTTGTATTGCAAGAAATCTTTTGAATATATGTGTGACGGAAATGGAAATAAAAGTTGCTACTTTTTTCTAAATTTACGTTTTCTTTTCCGAAGCTATATATCATTATGTTCATTATTAATACGTATACTTCTCTCGTTGTTCTCGTAGCTCTTCGTGTTCGTGAAAATTCCATTCTTTAAAAATTTTGAATCCGCCATCGTGTACGATTAGTCACCAGGAAAGAATCGTTTCTAATACAACTTCGTTAACACGGATCGAGACATTCAATATTTTCACTCACGTCACAGTAAAAACCCACGCGTTTATTTCGAATGGGATAAAAGCGTTTACGTGCCACACTTAGCGTTCATCCAACTCTCGTACTTACTCGATATTACTGCAGGCTGATCTGCGACTGGTGAAACGAAGATGTCTGAGGTCGATTTTAATGTATCACTAATGTTAATTATCATTCGCCATTGAATCATCGTCGCGCGATCTCGCGACCGACTAAACGCGACTATCTAATTCTCCGGTGCCGGTGATAATATTGCGGTGATAACGGCATACTATGATTTGTATTAAACACAATTCTGGCCAAAAGAAGCAAGCAATCCTTAACGAATCGCGCTAAATAATTCTCTATTTTAATTAATGCAAATGTCATTCTAATTGTTACATGAATAAATATTTAATTAGCTTTAAATAAAATATTGTATAATTTATTCAACATTAAGTTGAGACTTATATAACTATTTTTAGAATTTAACGTAGTAGTTTATAAAATATTATGTTTAATTTAACAAATGTTAAAACGATAATTGCGCTTTACAATTAGTTACATTTAAATGCGGCCGTAATTCTTTAATTTTACTTTAAAATCGCCATTGTCTATAAATGCAATTCAGGGATTAACATATAAAAGTAATCATCCATTTTTATTCAATTTATTCTACGTTATTTTATTTATTCTTTTTTTATTATTAATTTCTTACAATTTTATTTCACTTTTTATTTATTTTCAATTTCTTACAATTATTTAACAATTCATTTCTGATCGCACTCGATCGAACGATCGCATTAGAAATCACCGTTAAAACGCCGCAAGTACGGTACCAAGTTACAGTGTTAAATGACTATCGAAAATCGATACCGCGCGTACTTAATCGTCGTCGACCAGTTCCGATTACGGTCGGTGTTAGTTACCATTCTTCGGTTTCATTGAGCTCTGTTCGATTTTCGTTCGGTTTACCGATGTCGGACCCGTCGAGATTACCGTATCGCAGACCGTAATCGCGGCATACCGGAACCGTGGTATGTGGGTCACTGTCATGTGCCGACGGCGCGTCCGGCCGGCGTGGCGTCGCGGATCGACGACCGGCTCTCGGCGTACGGAATTGCCGAGAGCTCGATGAATCCGCGAGAATCCGAAAGAAGTCGACGACACGGCGATCTGGAAGGAACTGGCTGGGCCCCGCGACGAAACGGTGCACCGTCGATTCCTATGCCGGCTCGGCTCGGGGTTTCAGCTCCTTCCTCCTCCTGCTGTTGCCGTCGCCGATCTGTGATCATCGTCGACGTCATCATGCACGATCATCGCGACTGTGGCGGTGGCCGCCGTCGCAATTGTATGACGTCATCGCCGGATGCTGTCATCATGCTCGCGGCGAGATGAGATCTCGACGCGCGCGAGTCGTTCCAAAGAATTTGGTCCGGCTTCCGTCAAATATACCGCGTGCGTGCATCTTTCTCCACACGCAAAGTTTTTTCTTTTCTAATTATTAGCAAATTAATGTGAATGACGTATATTGAAAATAATTGTTATAGATATGATATATTATATACCATATATTGAATGTAGAACATTTGATTAGATTACTGTTCTAGTGTAATTATCTATATATAATTGAATGCAGAAAGCAGCTTCGAGATTGTTGCGAGCTTTTTCTGTTTACAAAGTCCAGTATTTTCAATAGAGAAGTTATTTCGTTAATTCAGATAAATAAAATAATTATCATTCATATTAAATATAATCTTACGGAAAAGTAAATCTATATAATCGTGTAATAAAACAAAAAGTATTGTAGATTTGTTAATTTCAAGTATTATATTTATATTTTTAATTATTATATTAAATATAATAATTTCTAATCATTATAATAAATTTAATTATGTTAATGTGTTATATATTATTATTATGTAATTGTTAAATTTTTATGTGCCCCGTGTATAGTCGAAATAATCTGAGATCTGAGAGATCACGTACGATAATCGCGATTCGGTACGACCATCTGGAGGTGGATTTCCTGATGCTGGGTCATCGCATTCTCCTGTCGTCACAGATGGAAAAAGAGGAAGAGGATGAGATAGACGTACCGCGACCTCCTCAAGGTAAATCCACGTGCCGTTTTTGAACACGAGCTTGCTTTTGTTATTTGCGTTATGATTTACGATGTCAATTAAGGGCAACGAGACGCCGACGTTGCTGCTCGTCGAACACAATCAATTATCTTCATTGCAAAAACTACTTTTACTAATTAACAATTAACTTCTAGTAATCCCCGACTGGAATAGAAAAAAAACAGACGAGAGGGAATTTCATCTTAAAGTTGTATGTTAAAATGAATTACAAAGTTGCTTTAAAAGCCGTTGAAAGTTTGATCTTTTTATTAGGTACTTTTCTTCATTGTTAAGAATTAATCTAGGCTGTCTGTTGTATTATAGAAGTTTAATCTACTTTTCGTTTATTTATCAGAGCGTCGAGTATCCGTGAAATTTTTATTTGCGATGATTAGACTTCCGGAAGCTCTTTTTCCAAAGGATTAAACTCGCACGTGCCGCTGCGTCAATGCCCTGCTGCAGTTGAACGGGGACTCAGACGTGAATGAACGGCCAACTCGCATTTTGCAAGGCGGAATGTTCGCGAATGAAGCGCCGATAATACGCGGCAAGGCCGTAATTCATGTGTTAACTAAGCGAACTACGAGCTGGAATCTTGCAAAATTATTTATAAGTCTTAGATATCTCAATTTAATTACTAATTGAATTACAATTAAATTAATAATCAATGATCATTTGTAATTTAGATTTATTCTGAGAAAATTCTGAAGGATTATTCTCGCTTGAAATACTGGCTAGCTGTTAATAATGAAATTTACCCATCAAATAAGTTGACATTATTTAATATCATTTTGACGTTGAAATGATATCTAACGTTAAAATAAGGAAAAAAGAAATAACATTAGTTTTCTTAAGGAACACAACAAAAGTTAAGAAACAGTCAAAATGATAATTTTTTTATTACAAAATTTAACTGTTTATTGCCGTAATTAAGAATTAAAATAAAAATTTTGATTTTTTGTTGACTCTTATGTATTTCTTAGAGAAGCTGTTTGCTGGGCAGTAATTAATTACTTATTTTAAGTAATGTGCAAGTACTGTTGTTTAATATTTTTAGTACTCCACATAAATTATTGTCTTTTAGTAATAAAAGCCAGAATATTAAATTTCTATTTAAAGAGACGTTTATGAAACCAAGTCGTGGAATTTAATTAATATCTTATAATCAAATTTAATAATTTGCTGATTGATTGGAGGGAACTTGTATTAGAACTTTGGGTTCGGACGAGTTCACGTCCATCGCTGAGTTATACTGGCTCGTTACCGGTCTGCCGTATCGGGCCAAGTCAACGTCACGACGAGCGAAGGTATTCCGGACGTCGCCGTCGCGGGACCGTCGGTTAACCTGGCCCAGAAACCGAGCCGGAACTGCTGGTGGAATCAATGACCTTGGGCGCGTGAGCTCTACTCATGGTCACCGGCCTCGGGAAGAAAGTTTCGAGAGCTTTCAGCGACAACTCACGTCGATGATTCTAATCTCTGTAATAGTTTTGTAACTACACGGAAAGAAAGATTTTGCACAAGTATCTAAAAATTTAGATGGATACAGATTTGAAAATAATTTTGTTGGGGAGATCATGAAAATAATTACATAAAAATCTCGAGCATGACGAGTAATGCTGCAAAAAGTTTTAACTTTATTACAATCCATTTGATCGTAATATATATTGCACGTGACAGTGCGTTTATCTGCGCTTATTTTTATTTGTAATTACTTATTGTATTAATTCAGTATTATTTTATCAATTATTATCTATTATTTTTGTTATATTGTATTGTTATTTATTACTTTAATTAATTTTTAATTTTGTTTATTTTTGACTGTTGATTCTATCATGTTTATAGGTATTATTGAGTTTGTATATTTTTCTTGTTTGTTTATATTGTATCAAGTGTGTAAACTAAATGTAAGATTCATAACAATTTTACTGGCGTTTTATCTTTTGCTGTTGCTATAAATTAAATTAATAATACAACAGAAATTATTTTCAAATTTGTGGCTCAATTTTTAAATATTTCATTAAAACCATTCATTCTGTGTCAATATTATATTATAATTAAATACTTATGATATACTACTTCACGTATGTTTTATTTTGCTAATGCTGCAATTTTTATTTTTCATTTTAAATTATTTAAAAATAAAATAATGTATCTTCTTGTGTCAAAATTATTTATCGTGTGCAATATTAAAAAATTGTGATTTAAAAATAAAAATATTTAAATTATGTTGAAAGGTAAATCTCGGTTGAACTACAGAAAAATTTATTTTGCATTAAGACAATAGTTGTTGTGTCGAAACGATAATTTTATTCAAGAATAAAATTTGGTTCGCATTTTGCTGAGGGCAAAAATTCAGATCGCGTTACGAATCAAAAAGAGATCCGTTTTCCGTGCTAAGTAAAATCGTTAAAGCGAGATTTGGTTCTCGCGTGACGTGAAATGAAATCACGTTGGAATCGCGCGTACTGTTGACGCACCGTGTCCGGCACGCGAGTGACGTACGTACGTAACTCTCGCATCGCAAGAATGTGAATTTCCATCGTTATCCGCCACGAGATCGCATTTAGAGATCCAGGCCAGTTCCGCCTCCTCCTCATCGAAATACGTCGTCCAACTCCGTAATTTCTCTCCTCGCGGTGTGAATTCCTCGCCAATGCTACTTTCTTAATGCCATCGATTTTAGATGCACAAAAGTCACCTGATTTACGAGAAATACCATCAAATGTGATACATATAAATCTAAAAACAAAAAATATTATCGGATCGTTTAAAATTCGTTAAGTTCCTATGGCCTTTTGATTTAATTTTGTACTGTAATTATTCTCTCTTTCTCTCTCTCTCCCTCAATTTGATACTTGTTAAGAATAACCGCAGATTATAATTATATGTTTGAATATTGTTTATTATTTTTTCTTTTTTGTGACATTTATGAGGACCAAACTGATGCAACGTTTGTGTTTTTGATTATAATTTTACTTGCCCACTAATGACTGCATTGATTCTTTATATTGATTTTTTTTATTTTTTATGTGAGATTTAGTTTCAGAGCTTCTTTATTTTATATTCTTGTTTACTATGAGAAGTTTCTTGTCAAGTTAGAATACGTTGTAATAAAAAGAATCGATATGCAGATAAATAAAGAAGTAAAGAAAATGGTTTATTAATTGAAGTTTAATCATAGAGATTCAAATATATAATTTATCATATTAAAAATCACGTAAAATTAATCGTTTAAAATAAATAATGTTTTTAATTGAATATTTTTTAATTGTTGAAAATTATTTATTTATTGTCGAACATTTTACGAACAAACATTAAATGAAGTTTAATAATAATTCTTGACTAATATTTAATAACAGTTAAACAAAAAATAACAGTGCAACAAAAAATATATGTTATAAAAATATGTAACACTTATTTTATTATTTATAAAGAGATGGCTTTTTCTATGTGTATTGCTCGTTAAATGCTTAGAAAGAAAAAATACACATAATACTTATTAAAATTCCTGTTTCATTTTTGAATGTGTGAGTACCGCAATAAAGAAAGCGACGAAAATAAATAAACGAAAATTAATTGCCATTTAAATTTTAAATGTCTCGAGAACTTTAAATTTGTTTCTTTTATTGATCCACAGATGGCGCCATCATACAAGATGTGTCAGATCACGTGGTCATGTAAATACGTACGTTCGTAACACGTGCTCTGATATTTTTACCTATTAAATAACGTATTTTCTGAAGTAATTAAATTATGACACTTAAAAATTGTTGTGTCTGTGGAAAGGATGATGCACCTTACAAATGTCCGACGTGCAGAGAATCTTAGTAAGTGTAACTGCTTGCATTGATTTTGAGGTTAAGTGTTTTCTGCGAAGATTATTGTTATTTTCATTATTTGAAAATTTGTCACGTTAATTTTTAACAATACAAGAGAATAATAGCAAACTCATTTTTAATGTAACTTGTTAAAAAGTTTTTTATAATGTAATTCTAATAATACTAATAAAGAATCTTTTTTTAGGTTTTTCTTGTAAATTTTATTTATAAACTTGATTACTCTATTTTTTAAGTTATAAGCTTTTTTTCATATTTTTATGATTAGGTAGAGCAATACTCTTTTATTTGTTTTAGTTGCTCTGTAGGATGTTGCAAAGAGCATAAAACTCAATCTTGCGAGCCTCCAGTATTATCTGAGGAACTCAAGGCTCATCAAAGCGCCAATCGATGGAAATATGACTTTCCAACGGAAGACACGGTGCCTATGGAGAAACTACAGCAGTTGCATGACAGTAAGGAATTGAAGCAGTGCCTCCAATCTTCCCATTTGCGCAATGTTATGAAGACAGTTATGAATAGTCCAAATCCAACTGAGGCGATTGCTTTAGCCATGAAGAAGGAACCTATATTTGTGGAGATGGCCGATGCTTGTCTGAAGGTCGTAGAATTGCCAGACCATGCTAAACCATGCTAAACTAGTTCTAACAAGTGAGTACTTGCAAGTATATGTCATTGTTACACAAAATAAGGCTGTGATGTATTAGACACATAATTGTTAATACTACTTGTAATAAGTATATGTTACAAATGGTATAAAAATACAAGACCGGATAGATGCCGTTTTTTTATTTAAATATTTATTAAATATTTAAATACCTCTGTACAGCTATAAGAATATGCAGAATATAAAAATTTATGTTGGATGATATTAAATGGATGTGAAAACGATGTAAAAATGTTTTTCAAACAAATGAATGTGTACGAGACTTAGATGAATAAATAGAGAATTTATATTTTTCTTACAAATGACTTTATGATAGAATATACATACGTTAGGTATAATTCCATGTTAAGTTATCAGTGCAACTTTTATTATGTATCAATGTACAAAACGAATAAAATGCAGTTTTGTCAAAAATTAAGATTTTTCGCGAAACAATTATCGCATTTAATTCTTTCTTTTTTTTTTTTAAAGTCAGTCAGAGTTCTAAGTGTTGAGGGGAATAGAAATATAGTTATCGAGGTCCTCAGGTAACTGTGCACCGTCTAATTCGACTGCGAGAGCATGGTATCTTTTTCTAACGTGATGAGCTGCCATTTTCGGCTGTCTGTCTCTTGTAAAAATTCCTTTCTT
This sequence comes from Cyphomyrmex costatus, assembly GCF_001594065.2. Lineage (NCBI taxonomy): Eukaryota > Metazoa > Arthropoda > Insecta > Hymenoptera > Formicidae > Cyphomyrmex > Cyphomyrmex costatus. Next base: position 471,271 of record NW_017275063.1, on the reverse strand, counting down.
ATTGCCGCCCACTCTGGTATACGCTGCAACGCGCAAACATCGATGAATATTATTAAAAAGCATTTTAAGTCAAATCTTTCTATTGATCAAGTATTGATATTCGAATGATGGCTCTCTTAAATTACAAAATTTAATCTAAAAAACTATTAGTCTCTGTACATTAAATTATTAACTTAAAGTAAATTAAGCTATTCATTTAATTAATTGCAAATTTTTTTAAATTAATTATTATATAAAGAAACAATGAAAAAAATATATGAATTTTATTATAATTTATTAGCACAAGTTTCCGTGATAATATCAACATTAAATTGTTAAAAAGAATTATTAAATATTGTAATAATAAATTACTAAAAGAGATTTTATTCGATACTCACTTTGTGCGGTGCGAAAATCAGCGAAATTCCAGATGAACTCGCCGATAAAAAAGCCTTCACGTCGTAGTCGATCGAAAGCTTCGAAGTGTTTGGAGAGTAATTCCTTCTGATATTCCTCACTCCATACGTATTCCGGTAGCTGCAGTTAATTTATGTAGAATATGTATAAATAGAAAATTAAAAAATTAGTTGCAATGTTATAAAATAAAAGTTCTCAAACAAAATAATTATATTTTCATTTTTCCTAATCTTTTTATATCTGTTTTTTATTATAATTATTTATATTTATGGTTTTTGGTTTGTTCTCATCGGTTTTCTGGTTTTTCTTCGAATATTTTTTTCTATATTTTTATATTATTTTTAGATCTTATTTCTATTTTTATTTCATAGTTACATTTACGAAGAATATACATGTATACTACGATTTGTAATAAAAAAGAACCTTTGTGATTACAAAATGAGTTTTACCTCGTGCAAACCGGGCATAGTATCGGCTCCGTATTCGGACATAAGTACCGGCTTGTTATATTTTCTGTGCCAAGCCTCGGCTTCCCCTTGAACTCTGTCAATGATCATATCTATTCTACCGGCATTGCTATACCAGGCGTTATAACGATTAAAGCTGATCACGTCGAGAAACTGACCTGCTTTGTCTTCCTACAATTTACAATGCTCATTTATCGACAGTCTTCATATTACAAGCGATTATTGTGACGAAAATTATAAATTTTGGATAGATTAATAATTAGATTAATAAAAATTGCATTAATATTTAAACTTTTATTTCATTAACGTATAACTTTAAAATTTAAAAATTAGCTTCAAAAATTTTTGACATTGAAAATTAAGAAACAGTCTTCTCTTTTTTTTTTTTTAGAGAATGTTAAAAGAGTAGAGTTGTATGCCTTTAATAGGAAGTTTAAATCAAAATAATATTATCTATCTTTTTATAATACGTTTATTATTTTTTTATATATTTATTTATTTGTAATTACTTGCACTCCACGAGCCAGAGCAATAGTAACCGGCCTGGTAGGATCGATTGCTTTTGTGTGATGAGCAATCTGCATGAAGTACTCTTCGGCCTGGGGCAGCTGGGTCCTTGGCTCGTTTGCCAAGGACCACATGATTACGGAAGGTCGATTCTTGTCTCTGCGAATGAGCTCCGACAATGAATCCTTATGATGCATGAGTAATAACGGCGAATAGTTCTCCGTATCGACGGAAGGACACTCGTCGATTATGAGGAAACCCAATCTTTAAAATAAAATTAAACAAGATGAAACAGAGCAGAATAAAGCAAGTACAAGAAAAGTGGAAGACGAAATGTTTTAGCATATCAGATAATTTTAAAGGGAGCAAATTCTCGGTACCTGTCGGCTATATCAAGGACTTCATCGCTGTACGGATAGTGGCTAGTTCTATAGGCATTAGCGCCGATCCATTGAAGCAACTCGTGATCTCTGACAGCAGTGACGAGGTCAAAACCACGTCCTCTGATAGCCGAGTCCTCGTGTCTGCCAAAACCACGCATGTACACTGGCCGATCGTTCAACAAGAGACTCCTATTAGTCCAGGCGAGTGTTCTGATGCCAATCGGCAATCGATAGACATCTGGTTTGGTGAAGTTTGACACTGATATTCTTACCTAAAAAACCGTTTATCGTTTTGGTAAATAAAATTTAAAATTTTTTAACAATTTATAAATAAATTAATACTTCAGTCTCGCGTATAATTTTCATACAGGATATATCCTTCCTCTCTTTCTTTTTTTTGTGGTCGATTCGAAATAGACTTTGCCCTAAACGAGATATTAAGGCACTTGCAAGTTTTGAGCAATCAACGATCGTATCGTAAAATGTGATAATTTTGACTCAAATTTTGATAATGCCCAGATGGCTCAAATGTTAAAATTTGGATATCTTAAAAATGTTTTAATCTAAGATATTTTATGTTTTGACTTTGTCTAAGATTTTTTTTTAATAGAACCCAAATTTTTCCGTTTTATACCATTTTACGGTTATCCAAACTAAGTCAAAGTTATCCTACTTTACCATACCTCTAAAGTATATAGGTATCCTGGCTTGGAATCCATGCCCCTGGGCCACCAGAGTCTGGCAAACGGTACCTTCAGGGTACCTGACATGCCATAAACAGGCTCCTTGATGGCTAAAGTGTCCTCGGCGTTTAACAACGTGACTTTGCAGACAAGTATTTCCTCTTTGTTTAAACCATCCGCTTCTATGGTGTACTTGACAATTCCCATGTCACCGATCAGGTTTGTCCTTATTGTGATGTCCTTAACGTAGATACGTGGCGTGGTATACAACAAAACGGACCTTTGTAAAGTGTTTCAATAAGATTTATTAATCAGGAACAATTGTGCCATAAATATAATTAATATCATGCATTCTGACTTAATAAACACAGTATCTCAAATGATACTCTTATGCAGAACAATATAAATTATGAAAAATATTATTTAAATCTAATTCATTTAAAAATGAAAATATATAGAACGTTTTATTAAAGATATGTAATTACAAATATTTTTTTTATAAATATACCCTTTGTATTTTACTTTATTCTTATATCAGCTATGACTCGTTCGAATCACCGGATTTGCTATATAATTATCTCGAATTATCGTATGCGATGAAAATAAATTTGTGTTCATTCCTCTTTTTCTATGCTATAGAAATTTTTTGTCGTAAAAGAATAAAAATTTTATGACCGTGTCTCTCGATTGTAGGGTAATGTATTGAATGTTCTTTTTAGTTTTTCCACAAAGCCCTTGATAGAGATCTATTTGTGGCAAGTGAAATTCGCGTATCGCTTCAGAGAACTCGAAAGGTCCTTCGTAATAGTGTAACAGTGAAACGGAACAATGCTATTACACCTGTCACGTATTTTCTCTTTGTCAGATAATTGTGGTGAACTTGTACATATTTACAACATGTATATTGAATTTACTCTCGAAAATTGGAGAATCAATTTGAAATAGAAACAATTTAGTACGTTCTTTTGATACGTTCCTATTTACGTTTGAGAGTATTTAAAAAAATAAGTAAATTGAAAGAAATAAGGTTATCATTTATTTGTACAAATATATATACTAAATGTAATTATTGTAATTTTAATTGATTAATTAAAATTAAAGTTTTAATATAATTAAAATCTAATGTAATAAACGAGAGAGAAATGATAATAACGTTTTTAAAAATATTTCTCCTATATGCTTGTCTATACAGAATAAAGAGCATTGAATGTAAAAAAATTAAATTTTGTGATTGTTTGAACTACATTATTTTAGTTAATTAAATGTTTACCTGTGTATACCGGCATAGTTGAAAAAATCGAAAGTATAGGTCTGCAAATACTTGGTACCGTTGTCAGTGGTCACCTGCACGATCTTACCCTGAGGCACGCTACTTTGCACCAGAGTGTTATCCACGGCTACGGTAATGCGATTCATGCTACCGTAGATTATGAATGAAGAGATTTCAGCTTCGAAGGGCAGATGGCCCATTTCGTGTCTGGTCACCAAAGCATTGTTTACCCACTACACAAAAATGTATGTACCATAAACGATACGTTTATAAAGCTTACAATTTACTTGAACTTTAGGTGCTTTTAAACTTAAAGATTCATATTTCTCTCAAAAATTAACATACTGTTCTTCGAACACAAATTAATATAATTATATTTAAAAGAATTATTTAATGTGTGTATATATATATATATAGGGTAAAGTCGCCTAATATGAGATACCTTTTTTAAAGATTTGTAATTTATTTAATTTGCATTCTGAACTCCTATTTTTATGTCAATTTTATAGGAAATATATTCAAGATTTACTACCAAAAAGTTAACGATCGATAATAGCTATACTTGTTGTATATGAAATTTTTTATCTAAAATGCCGATTTTGCTCAAAAAAGGGTTTCTAATATGAGATATAAGGATTTTCTTGTGTAAGGTGATATCTCATAATAGGAAACTAAAGAAAAAATAAAGATAACTTTTTATACACGCTTTTATTACATTACATACAAGTAGGAACAAAGAATTTAAATGTTATACACAATAATTATATAATTTTTCGATGTGTGTGTATGTGATGTGTGTGTAAGTAATCTTAACAATAGAATCGTCATTTTTAACATTTTGTTCGATAGCATGCTTTGAGACATTGAATTGTTTAGAAGTTTAGATCCTCTCATATTAGCTAGGAATATCCTGAATATTTCATATTACGACTTTCATGCCTTGCGGTTTCACGATCACCAAATCTAATCTTTACATTTAAACAAATCATTATAGTATTTTCTTATGAATACAATTTCACTCTATCACTTATTTTTGCATAATAAAACACGATTTAAAGGCTAATCTCAATAAAATTTGACAACATTTAATTTCATAAATCTTTTTTTGCAACGACTACACACATATTCTAATAATTTTTTACTAAACAGGTTTCACGCTAAGAGTAAAAAGTTCATGATAGAATCAAACACATGCGCTTGTTAGTTTTTTTTAGCAGAAACCCCGCTATCTTATATTAGGAACTTATCCCATAATAGGCGACTTTACCCTACACACATATATATATATATATATACGATTGAAATTTTGTTCATTTATCATTTTTTTGTTTATATTTTTTAGATACTTTCGAATTACAATTTTTTTATATAAAAATAAATCATATTTCAGGAAAGGCCCAAAAAATTATTTTGAGATTTAAGAATTTAAAGTGAAAAAAAAAAAAAAAAAAATACTTACTACTTGTGCGAGATAATGAACGGAGCCGAATCTGACGAAAACGCGTTCATCCTTCCAAGAGAGGGGCACGAAGAATGTCCTCTGGTACCATACGGCACCGAAGTGGTCCCTGAGATTACTCGATGTTGTAATGTCATTGTAGGATGAGGGTACTGGCATCTTTATCACTTCTCCAACCTGTAAAGCCAGTCTTGTTTTACGCGAAAAAATCCTCACTAATGACGAAGTAGTAACAAACAGACAACGTGCGATTATAATACACAAAATTATAAAATACAAGTGATTTTTGCAACGCAATTGGACGTGAATTAATAATAAAGATAATAAAAGTAAGTAAATAAAAAAAATAAATAATATTAAATATACGAAAAGATAACAATTTGTAAAATATTCTACAGTTTTGTGCACGTTTTCTATAGAAAAAATTTTATAATCAAAATTTTCAAGAAATTATTTGAATAATAAGGTATTTAATATTACATGTTTACAAGAGAAAATTGTAAAGAATGTAATGTTGTAAATACGAAAAAATTTAATATGAATAATTAATTGAATATTTCTTTGTCTACTGTTATGTAATTAAAAAATATCTCATTTATTTCTTTCTTTTGCAGGTATTAATTTTTTATTTATTAAATTACTATTTCGTTTTTGTTATAAATTTTTTTCGCAAATTTGATAATGTGACTTCATGTTACAAAAACTTTAATTTATTAAATTTGTTAATTACACTTGTTATTATTAATTATTATTTTACATCAAATCATGACACGATACCCTCGATAAGTTATCGGTAAACCATCCTTCCGTTAAACCTTTTAACACGTCTTCTTCAGGTGAAACAACGAAATCCCATAATCCATCGAGCGATCTTACCTGCAAGAAGACATTAAAAATGTCTGATAATTTTTATTGCATTTATTTTTATTATAAAAAAAATCTTCACAATACAGAAAATATTTTTAAGGCAATATAAAATTGCATCAGTACATTGCAATGTTTTTCGACTTACCATATAATGTATATTACAGGATAATAAATTTTTTATTAGAATAAAAATGTTTAGAATTATTTTTAATAAGCGAGATATAAAAAAATAAAATGTAAATTACTTTTTTAAACACTTGTTTGAATTTGTGATAAAAGTATGAAAACGTCAGCCCATTATATGTTCAGATTTGAGTGACATTAAAAGATCAGTGTGTGTCACGTAAGTTTTACCTCTCGGGATTCACTTTCTCTAGGATACAGTAGACCAGGAAGCGGAGTCGGAAATGCCTCCTCGTAAGGTAGTGGTGCCTCAATTTTGACCGTTGTATCAAAAAATTCTGGCGGCGACTCTGGTCCGGATTCACCGGCCATTGCGCTGCCGATTAACAAGATCAAATGCCACATTCCTCTGCGACCTTCCTAAACAAAGCAATTAGCATCTACATTCGTAATCGACATTTTAAAATTTTTAGTTCAATTAAACAAATTTTTTGAAATAAAAATTCACAAAAATAAATTCTCAAAGAATTAAAAGAAGGCCTTAATTTAGAGATGGAAGTCCAGAATATGCTTATAACAATGCTCATTTGCAATTCACGTTACATATAGTACACTGTTAGAAATGTTCGAAAAATTCCATTATATTTATATAAGATACTGAAGTAACTTAATTTTACTAATTTAAGGTGTTGAAAACGAAAGTTAATAACATTTACAGTAAATTTACTAAATTTTTCTTAAAATTCTGATGTTGTATCTTATAACTACAAATGATTTCTTAAAATTACTAAATGATAACGAAAATGCAAGACATCGTGACTGAAAGCAGTTGCGCAGCTTTTTACTTTTTTATTTCACTGGCCGTTATCAGCATCAAGAGGGCTACGGACTCCACGGTGAAAGAATAGAGTTTAGCAGTTTGCAATACAGTAATACAGATTACAAGTGTCACATGTATTAAGTGTTATTTACAATTTACAATCCAAACAAGTACAAATAAATTTATTGTAACCTTTATTAGATAATTATGGAGGAGACGGTCTTTTATACTCATCGATTTCAATGAAATTAAGCTTATTCGACGTGTTTTTGCACGAAGTGAATGAATTTGGCAGAAAAAAGTATCGCTCTGCCCCGCAGATCGAAATATTAAACGTTAAAGTTGACGATTATTGAGTTTAGGAAATCTGTCACAGAAGCGAAGTCTATATAATTCTACTGTTGCACACATGACTTTCCACGCGAAGCGACTTAATATTCCATTAATGCTATATAATGTTTATTCTAAATATGCTTGCTAATATCAATTACTTTTATTTTAGGAATTTCATGAAAATTAATCCTTGTGAAAAGATGGAAAAAGACCAACAAAAAGAGAGAAAAAGGTGCTAAGTAACATCGTATCGCTTCTTGCGATACTTATATTAGTTATAAAGTTATCTGCGGCAATCAAAAATTTTGTTCCTTCATTTTAATTATATATTTTGCTTTTTGTACAGTATTTTTAACGCATTAAATGTATTCAATATGTAGTATTTTCAGCATTAAATGTTATTGGTGTTAAATGTAATTCTAATGCGTTAAATATAATACAAATACAATTTGCAACAAATAATTTTAAAAAAAATTTCATCGGTTTATGGGTTTTAATGTATATAGGCAGTTTTTAATTACCTTGACACATAAATGGTAAGATAACATGAGTGAAGTATGTTTATGCAAACAGCTGTGTACATTTATACGTATGTAAACAATATATATAGTCAAAAACTGTTTTTTTTTAAATAATTTTTACTATACATATGATATATTTAAGAATACTATATTTAAGTTAATTAAACATATGATACGTACTAATGTACGTAGTTGTTTACATAAATATACTTCGCTCATATGTATAATCTTACTATTTATATTTATGTGTCAAGGTAATTATAAACTGCATATATATTAAAATTAATAAACCGATAAAAGATTTTTTAACCCTTTAAATTTTCAATTACAGTACTAAAATATATATTGAACTATATAACAGAATTTTCGGAAATGTGTGACTGAAGCTTTATGCAGTTAACGTTTCTGAAATTTACTAAGTGTGAACAAAAATTTCAGAAACAGTAACTATGAAAATTCCCACAAAAATTTCTAACAGTGTATAGAATAAAAAATAAAAACACTTATTTAAATAAATAAGCGCGTTTTAATTATCATAATTTTACCTCAAAAGAATCGAGGCATATTTAAAGCACAGAGAATAGTTCTAAAATGTATAAGATGTAATTTTAGAAGCTGTTAAGAAAAGTTTAATTGTAATTAATAATAATTAAACACGTGTTAAAATTTGTGAGGTTTATTCAATTGTTCTCAATGCTGTATTTATGTCATTTTCTGATGAACAAGCAGCTGCAAACGCTTGCATAAAGCGGCCTATGACATAAAGGTTCAGAAGTCTATATATTTTTCACCACTTTATTTAATACGATGAATAATCTGTGCTTATCGTTTAACCTTACGTCATGTCACACGCTAAAACTGTCAATTATCGCCCGTTGCCTATTTCTCCGTGACGGATGGCTATGACCCCCTTTCTTCTCGGCGAATAATCATGACTTGTATAAATATCACGCGATTCTCTCCGAAAATACTTTAGAAAATTGCTATCGAACGTCAAGGCATTCACGACATCCCGTTTATATGTTATAAAGATAGTTTACACTACTACAACGGCACACAACTAGCATACACTTACGTTTACGATGCGCCTGAATCGACCAGTCGCGGCTGTTGATCACAGTCGACTGATATATCGCGCGAACTTCTTCGATAAAGAATTAGCAAAATCGTGGATCTGATTAGGAAAATTAGAGACAAGTTACTTTTACATCCTTCTGTATCGTTTGTGCTTTACGATAATATTTATTCTTCTGATAATATAAACAATCTTTACAACGGAAAATCCACTGTTCTATCACATAAATATGAGATAATAATTTGTTAGAATGTTATCATTGCAAATTACGTGTAGATAAGACGAAGAGATTCGATGCATATGACTACGTGATTATTGAAAAAATTAATACAAAATTGCTTGCAACTTTACTTTTAGATGCAGAATTCTATGAATCAAGATTTAAAATTGCAAATTTAATTTATAATCTGTATATAGATGTATTGTTATTAGTTCCAAGAATACATCATGTACATATTAATGTCATTTACGATGCGACGTGTCGGAATAGTAACAAAGGTTTTAAAGAATATAAATCAAAACTAAAAAGAAAATAAAACATTGAAAAGAAAAGCCGATAAGAGTCAACGCGATTGTGTAATGTTAACAAAATAATAAAATATTTATTATTCTCAGTAAATGTGTTGAAATCGCTTGAGTGCAAATTCTATTTTTCCATTATATTTTTTTTCTTTTTAAGACTGATAAAACACGTGTAGAGACAATGTAACGCATAATTTGTCTAACAATTATTCCTTCTCTCAAGTCTGTTTCGTATAAAGGTTGTGCGCGAGTCATCCTGTTTATCTTTTTTTTCTTTTAATTTTATTCGACATCCACAAAGAGATGAAGACCGGTCTTCTGACATCCGTTCTTTTGTACGAAAAGATTCTAAGGAAGGCTCAAAATGCGATAATAAAAGCACGGAAAAGAATTTTACTGCCTGTTGTTTTAACTCTTGTTCTTTAAATAAGCATTAGTAAAATCATTAATCGAATAATTTGTTATATCGGTTTTCGAATAATCATGTAATATAGATCAAGTCTCTTCGCGTCTTATCTGTAGACGTGGTGATAACGTTTGTTGTCATGTGTTGTATATTTTTGTTGTAACAAATCATTATCTCATATTGAAGATTGCTTGTATCATCAAAGATAACATTTTATAAATTTTATTTATAAACATTTCATAATTATTTATTAAGAAATTACGCTTTGTAAAAAATGATTAATTTAATTAAAAAATTATATTAAATTATTGAAAAGTTAAAATGTAATAAAACTATATGTTTTTTATTATAAAAAAATGTATAAATTTAGAAATATATTTTTCACACAAATAATATATTTTAATTAATTTATTCATTTAATAGAATATTATATAAATTTTCTCTCTGTCTCTCTCTCTCTCTCTCTATGATAACGAAACGAGAGAAGATAAAATTACTTTCTTCAACATTTTTGTTGACGAAACATTAATTTTTTTAAATTTCTCAAGCATTTCAATGCAGGATTTTAAACCCTTTTAGAAATATAATTTAATATTAGTCAGTTTAATATTGGAAATTATTTATTTTAAATTTATTAAGAGCATTGAACAATATAATGTTTTTAATATTCAAAGTAATTTAGATATATAAATGTACTAAAATTTTTTCTTAATAATTAAAATTTTAGCAAAAGAACTTTCGGAAATGCCAATTTTTGTGACTTTTCAGTAAAAAGATTTTTGATAATTTTGCATGACCTTTCGACGAAAGCTAACTGTCGGGCAATGAGCTGGTCGCACCCCACACACATACATACAAACACACTCCGCGGGGTCTCGTTCGCAGCAATATCGGCTTCCTGGCACGGTGCCCTCCTGCGAGAGCAGACTTCCCTTCCCAAAGCATCAAATCGTTTCCTCGTGTCGCGCGTATACAGAGATACCACGGTACTGGTGTCCCTAATTCCTCGAATAGCCAGTATTGTTCTAGGTCTGAACTTACACCCGGTAATATATAATATCTGGCCAAAAATGCAATTTCGTCACCTGATCGTTTCAAAAATTAATTTTTCTAAATTAGAAATATTTTCTCTTAAAATTTATTTCAAAGATTTTATACATGGAAAATTATACACATACATTAATTAAAAAACGCTACAAGAGCATCAAATATATCAGGTCTGATGAAGAAAGGAAATTAAAATTAATCGTTATCTATTAATTATTGCTAAGGTATAATTAACAAGGAGGTTATAGAAAATTTCTGTAGTAGCAATGTTGAAAAAAAATATCATACATAGATATTATATTTAACTTTAAAATAAATCTTATTGCATGCAGTTGTAAATCTGCTGCTGATTGTTTCAATTGTCTATTGTTACGTTGGCTATCGATAAAATTTCTAAATGCGACCTCGTTTGGTCACGATTTCTCTCTATTTGCACGAGTATAACTAATTCGTAGACCCAATTTCGCGTACAAAGATAATGATCCGCGAGAGCGGCGAAGCTCCGAAATGATCCCGCAGGCATTCTCCCGTATACGCATTTTCGTAACACCCGCGGTATGTGGTTTGAATTTACGTTATTAACACCGATATATTCATATCGAGCGTAGCGAAGTGTAAGAGACACGATTACGGGAGATGATAATGGCACAGAGTAATGATATAACGATGCTAATATTCTATCGTTACAGAACAGACCAGATTACACCTCGTGCGATTCTCTTAAAAATTTTTAAGTATCGCAAAAAATTAAAAATGCAAAACTAAGGTAAATGAATGAATTTAAATCGTGCAAGATATATTTTAGCTTCGCTTTCCTATATTTTGTGAAATCGTGGAAAATATTGTAAAGTGATTATAGACACAATGGTTTAATAGATGTACCGATCGATTTTCCGTGTTTTAGACACGCAGGAAATTGCATCGGCATGTGGAAAATGAAGTATTGTCCGGTCGCCGGAATTACGGATTTTCGGTTGAAATTTCAAAACGGATTGTCGACAAATCATCGTGAATTTATTGTTTCCTAGCATCGAGGAGATAAATTTTGAAATTGCAAAACCGAGATGTCGACAAACACAGATCCGCGTTTAATTTATTTGTACGATCATGTACTGTTTTAGAGACATGTCGACGTTTAAATTACAATTTAAAATTAATCAAAATTATTTTCGAAATTATTTTCAAAAATATCGAAATGCTATGTTGTCACATTTTGAAATATACCGCTTAATATCGAAAAGACACAATCAAAATGATTTTGGTATGAAAACTGTTGACGTTTATCGGTGTTCTACTAATTAGGCAAGTAAACATTACATTTGATTACAAATTAGACGTTATTACAGATAAATACAATTGCTGCAAAAGTAAATAGCTGCTAAATCTTTTTGACAAGATATTAAAAAACACAATTATTAGATGTCGCATAAATTCGTTGAGTAAGTAATTCGATTTTTTATTAGTAAACTTCTATTTATTTTAAATCTGTATATTCACAAATCTCGTATGTTATGGAGCAACAAACCTTGCAGCGATTGTCACGTTCTATCACGAGTCTGATCAGTGTCTGAAGAGAAGTTGTCGAAAAGTGGAGTGATCCCTAGCTATCAGTTTGTCTCTAATAAAATGTACACTTATATTCTACAGATGTGAACAAAAATTCTTGATCCTTTCTTCGCGAATAGCGCTGCTTGTTTTCTTTCTATCTTCTTAAGTCACAACTTTTCACGCTTCCTTCTTCTTATATACAATTCCACTTGGCTCGTATTTTTGTTTATCTTTTTTTCTCTCTTCCCACACTAGCGTTTTATTTTGTATTAACTCGATTCGGCGGATTATATTAACACTCAGCTTTACATATTAAATCGAAAATCTTTCTCGTACCAAAGCCAATAAATTCTACGTGACGAAATTTTTATTTTTTCCCATATTTATTGTAACTATAATAACTATATTGTTCTTACGACGTGAAAATGTCTCGGAACGCCTAATAGAGCTAGAATTATGTAATATTAATTTAATTAATATAAAGTTATAGAAACGGACGGAGACAGTTGTCACTAAATCGAAATCAATAGTCTCGCGGATATACTCGCACCAGTCATCATCGATCATCGGTTACGCGTTAAATTTTCTCTTTCCAACCGGATCATAGTTGCGGAGGCACCGAGTGTTTAAATCCGCGCGTTAACCCGGAGACTGGGCACCGCCGATGTGCAACACTCGTGCCTGTGCCTCGGACTCGCCGAGCGTGACTACTCTGCTCCGCTCGATGCCGAGCAGAGTGGAGGCCCGCAGGAAGCCGACCCGAAAATCTCGCGCTCCTCTCCATACTTCCTCGTGCTTTTATTCTTGTTGTCGGTATTGCTGTCGCCAATGAAGAGATCTGAACTTCGTAAGATAAGATTATGAAGGATAAAGACGTAAAATGCTATTTAATAAAAAAATAGTTATAAAAAATAATAATATATTATTATCGCGAGATTGCGAGAATTCTTGGGTACTGTATAGTAATTAAGATAAGTCTAATATATTCCCAGAGAACATCTCCAAATTGCGAACACAAGTTGTCTTAAGGAAGTCTTAACATAATTAAATCTTAACATCATGAGGATGTCTTAACATTATTAAAACTTTTAGACATCATTATTATAAGGCATCTTAAATATGTCCTTGAGAAATATGTTTAAAATGCGAACATATTTTTTCTAGATTTCTATGTAGGTAACATATATATCAAAGAGACATTATAGGAACATTATAAAGATGTCTTTTGAAACACATGTCTACATTTCTAAAAGATATTTAAAGAACATAATTGTCCAGACAACATGTCTAAAAACGAGACATATGACGTCTCATGTTCGTATTTTGAATATATCTATTGTTCTCTAGATAAAAAAATCTTCTAGACAATGCATATTGTCTGGATTGATACTTCTATATATTTTCTATGTATTTTAATTTTGTTTTCAATATATAATATATCTGCAATTAAAGTCAATTTAATTGCAGACTTATTCATATAAAATTTGTAGGATCTTTTTTCTGCAAAGTTTAAGTATCGTGTAACGTTAATGTTTTATCTAATATGCATTGCAGATCTTACCTCATTTCTAGTAGAACCGCCATCGCTTGCGATACATTACAAGTGCAATTACCGCGATTTCTTGCACGTGCCTTGCATTCTTTTGAATTGTAACTGATGCCCTTATTGTTCGCGAAATATTTCCCTATTTGTCTTTAGTAGTCTTTACAAAGCTACTGTCTTGTAAAGCTAATAAAGAATAAAAAATAAAAAAAAGAAAAGGTAGAATAATTAAATAACGCGATAACTCATCCAGCTTATTATTTATCTCTTTTATTACTTAAACATAGTCATTAACTATAAACTGGAGAGAAAGATTTATCTTATCTAATTAATAATAAATAATAATAAGGCTCTATATAGAGCCAATAGAATAATTCAAGGGCTAAGAGCCAGTTATTTAACAAAGATCGTTTAATTTAAAACATATAAATAAAAATGATTACAAACGTTTCGATGCCAATCGGGTCATTCTCAATGTTACAAATATATTATAATTGTAAAATTATTGGATATCTATAAAATATCAATGTTTTCAATTTTCTTCATGTTCTATCTAATTAAGTTTAAATCAAATTTAACTCCTCTGAAACAAATAATTAAAAAATTGTAATTTATTTTATTAATTAGAAAAAATGTATTTAATACAACATAATTATTAATAAAATTTTATGTACGACAAAATTCGACAAGTACTTTTACTACGTAAATTTGACTGCAGCAATTCTTATGTGACTTCGCGTTTTCGACTCCGTTTTTCGAAGGAGGAATATCTGTCTTAAGGGACTATCGATGGACGATCTTGGCGATTGCAGAAAGGAGTCGCGTACGGAAGGAAGATGGAAGGAAGGAAATGGCGAGTACTCGGGTTAACGACCATCCGATAAGGCACTGGGGAGTTCGACGGTCGATAGCGTTGTGCATCGTAGCGAAGTGTACGCTCGTACACCTGTGCGCGCATATTTTTCATACGATAAAAAAATGAAATGGAAAATGAAGAAAGCAGAGTATAATTTATATTGCCGATCATGGCCTTAATTGCCTCTTTATATCTGCCTCGATTTATTAATCTGACAAGAGATCGAGCTAAATAACTCTTATTTGTCAGATTTTTAATCGAACTTAATGCTTAATTCAGAATATAATTAATTACATTTGGAATATACTAATTACAACACAATTGAGACTTTTATAGAATTTAAATAACGTCAAAATTTATTTGTGAAATTTATTTACTTGAAAATTCTATCTTGTTGTGGTGCGTATAACAAAAGAATACATTTTATATGGAATAGATCTTTCGATATTTGATATTTTACAAATCTTTTAAAAATAAATAGTACACATGCTAATTAATAAGTTTTCGTTATTAACTCTACATGTTTCTAGATAAATTTTATGGCACCAAAAATCCTGACATACAAATAATTATATTATTTATTATAAAATATACTCTATTCTGTACTTTACATAATAATTAAATATCGTACTTTTACAATAAATTGCTACGTGATATTGCACTACGCGGAATAATTATATGTTCAAATTGAATATTGAATAAATCATCAGTAGCATAATAATTCAATTTTAATTGAGTAAATTATTATTAGCATTCTAATTCTCTGAAGAAGAATTCTTATTTATTTAATTCCTCATTTTCTTATCAAATTATTTTTTAATTATTAAATTGTTTACTTAAATAATTTCTTTTATACAATATAATTGCTTTATTTTTTTTACATATTATATAACAGGAATTTAATACTATAAATAGTTACTATTATATGTATATATTTTTGGTTTACTAAAAAATATAAAGATTCTTTTAAATTTTATCAAATGCTTTTTATTTAACTTCTTCAAAAAAGAAATATCTTTTATAATATCTTTTTATTAAGATATAATATGTTTTTATATAATTTAATAATATCTTTTATACTGAAATTTTTACGAAATTCAAATCCGCGAATTTAATCGCGCGTTTTGATTGGTTACTCAGCTTCTTGTCGACAAATAGGAAAATTTCTTTATCGACAGACTTATTTGTTCAAATTATCAGTAAACGACCAGTGGCCGTCTGGCAAACATTTTGACCATATTAGAGCGATATTAATTTCTTTAGAAATGATATAGGATTGTATTTAAAACATTTTCAAATATAAAAATCGATTATAAATATCTACCTTAATACCGATGATAATATGAACAATTTTTTAACTCAAAGACGTCTTATCTATTAGATATAATCACAAAATGATAAACTGTTATCATACTAATTTGTCGTTAGCATTTTTACAAAATTTATAACTTTAGAATTCCTAAAAGAGTTTGTTCTACATTGCTATGTCATAATATTATTAAAAAAAAAATTTTGCGGAAAAAATAAGCTATGCAATTTCAATCCATTTCAATCTATGACATAGGATTGAAATGACGTAATTATTATTTTAATCCAATGCGAGTTTGAGAGCTTTAAATCCATTTTTGTCCATAATACAAGATTGGAAGAAAGTGAGTCTTATTCTTTTTAATCGAAAAAAAGTTTCGCTAAAAAAATAAACCACATAATTCGTTTTAATCCCTGGCATTGTATTAAAATGATGTAATTGCTATTCTTTCAGTTTAAAACATATTCGAGAATCTCGAATCTAGGGATGGCCCTATAATAAAGTGATCTTATTTTTTTCAACAAAAAAGATTTTGCGGATCATGAATCTATTTTCATTTATGTCACAGATACAAAAGTTACATATTTTTACTTCAACAATGTACGCAAAGATTTTCTATCCATATGGATAGAAAATTATTCAATTTTACTACATTCAATTCCTTTCTATTCATATATGAATCAAGAATTCTGATTCATATATGAATAGATTAAAAATTTTCAATCTACTTCAATCCCTTTTCGAATATTGGGTAGAGAAGAGAAAGCCACCGGGGCAAAGTTGATACTATTGGCACGGACTATGGTTAGGTTATACTGCGCTGACTTTGCCCCAAGCCCCAAGTGTCCATTTCTACTTTCATTACTCAGAATATATAACAAATCCATGAAACTGTGAGAATAGTCTGATTCGTGTCCAGCATACACATTTCACTTAGAATTACTTACCTGGATCATTATACAAACAAAAAAGAATAGGTATAAACTTTCTTCACGTCCGAAAAATGACTTTCGACTGCATAAAACACGTTCGTCGAAAATTGCAATGTTGCCAGTAACTTAACAAAACTCCGTAGACAATATGGATACATGAAAACGCATCCTCAGTACTAATGACTAATTCATACGATTTATTGTTTCTGATTTAAAGCCGAATAATAAATTTACCCCGAAAGAAAAGTTAATATATTCTAAATAAAAGTCTTATAAGTTCTTTATAAAAATTTCATCAAAATTCATATAAAGAATTTATAAAGTCTTTATATAATCTTATAAATAAATGCATATTTGTATATATTTTTAATATAGTTTATATTAACAACTTATTTAAGTTTAATAAGTCCTTATTAAAGTCCAATTTATATAATTTAATTAAATCTTAATAAGTTTTAAATAAATTGAATTAATAATATGTTTTAATATGGTCTTAACAAGTTTTAATAAGTTGAATTAATAAGTTTAAATATGGTCTTATAATATATAACTTAATATGGATCATTATATGGTCCAAATTAAATCTATATACGGTTTTAATAAAACCAAATTTATTGGAATCGTTATTAAAATCTTATTTAGAATTATTTTACTTTGTATTATTTTATTTAGTATTATATTAAATTTTAATAAAATTTATATTTAATTATATTAAATCTATATATATATTTTTTTTCGCGGAATTACATTATTTTAAATTAGCCAATTAATGAAGAGAGCAATTGATACACACTTAAAATTAATTATGAATAACGCTCAATAAATACTGGCTTTACTTTTCAAAAAAGAACCGCTATAGACACGTTGCACAGACGCGCCGCAGCAACGTTGGGCCAATCCGGCCAATCACTGTCGTTCGTTTCGTGAAGCGTCTGGGTTCGCGCTGTGCGTGTGAACCCCGTAGCCGCCACTGTGCCGTCGCGTTCGGAGTGTGGCCGTGTTGCGCGTAAGTTTGTCGTGTTTTGCTATGCGATTTCGATAACGCGGCACGTTTTTTCTAATTCGCGCGACCGCGACACGGTATCGAAAGTGATGAGAGAGTGCCATCGGTTGCGTTCGGTTGTTCCATGAAATACAAATCGCGCGATTGAAAGTCTTACATCGTTCGAAGTTATCGGCCGCCATCTTCACCGCGCCGCGCCGCGCCGCGTCGCGTTCGTTTGACACTTCTCGTCGCGCGAATGTCGTTTCGCCTGTCGGATTCATCGCGTCGGCAACAGATTGCAAAGCGACGATGACGATTAATCCATCGCTAACAGTTTATTGTGATAGAGATCACCGCGTTCTTATTTTTATTGTCCCAGCGAAATTTGGATCGCTGTAAATACGGTCGTTATTACGCGCTACCTGCGTTTCCCGCCGAAAGCGAATTGCACAATAATGTGATTAATCTCGCATACGGAAATTTTGAAGAACGTAATATCGTCAAGACAACCAAGAGATCTCACCGACAAGATAGAAAGGATAGTGTCGCAGGCAACGATAAGAGTATTTGATGAAAGGATTTGATCGACGGCGTTGCTACGAGAATGCAGCAATCGGTAAGTCTCGTTGGAAAGATAAAAATGTGGAATTTTTTGATAAATTTAAGGAGGTAACATTTAACAATTGAATAACTGGTTTTGAATAAATAATTTTAATGAATTTTTTTGAGTTTTAAAATATATATATATCGATTAATAATTTTATTGAACAAGCACAATTTCTTTTCTAATTAATTTATAAACAATATTATCATAAATATAGAAAATCAATAATTGAAACTTATATTTGGATAGATGTTTTTCTCAATTTTATAAATTAATTATAAAAATCAAAATTTTATCTATTTAAAAAAAAAATGTTATTAAAATAAAATAAAAATGAACTTTAATTTAATTATAAGATAAAATCGAAAACAAACGAAAATAAATATTTCATTTTGAAAAGGTAAAAATTTCTAATAAAATTTTCTTTGTAATAATTTTTTTTTTTTAAATATTTTTATTAATTTAATTCTCTTGTTAAAAAGAAATAAAATTATGAAAATGTTTATAAAAAAATTGTGAAAAAATATGTTTATGAAAAATTAAAGTTACATATATATATATATATATATTTCATTAAATCAATAAAATTATCAAAATTTAATTTATATTTTTTTTAATTTATAATAATTATATCAAAGAAATATCGAATTTTGCCATTTTGAAAAATGTTAACTAAATTAAAAACTTTTTTTAACAAAAAAGAACATGTAATTTACATTATATGTATTAACTTTTTTTTTGAGGAAAAATCAAGTTTCAAAGTTAATTAAATAATCTTATATTATTCATAAACGCAAATTATAAAATATTCTATATTTTTTTTATATAATATCTTAATAATATATTGAACTTGTGACAAATAATGTGATTTGATTTCGATTTGTTCTAAGTTTTTGTTAAATACAATATTTATTAAATTGGGGTCCGTTTTTTTTTGTATTTTAGAATCAGTTTACAGAACTAGTTATTTGCGATATTTATGATCCAATAATTCCCGATTTATCGTTAAATTGTAAATTTTTCACGAACGTCATATTTTCCGAGAAACAGATTGCATTTCGATAATTTTGCCCATTAAATCCACTAATGTTCATTGTCATATTATGCATTAACGTATTATACACATTAACATACATATCTGTAATTGCACAGCATATATTTATCTATAATAAAATATTGATATAGCGCAAATATTACATTTCGCATTTGTAGATTTAACCATTACGAGTACATTCGTTTTATTGAGTGCTCGTCAGGATAAAATTATAATTTACAATTTTTCTGTATATTTATTGAACAATTGATTGTGTAATTATTTATTTATTTTATTTTATAATATTTTGTAATATTTGCATATTTAATTAAAGAAATTACGTATAAACTTGTCGACAAAATGTAATGGCTATAATTATGTAAATGCTGAGTAATATTGAAATGACTTCTCTTTTTAATTTCTTTTTAATGTTCATTTAAATTATTCATGTAATTATTTGATGTGATATAATTTAAGTATCCTAAAATTTATATTCGCCAATTTTTTATTGTCGCTAAAAATTGTACATTTTGTTAATTGGCAAAAAGGCGTTTGACCCTTGGCAGGAGTTCACCACCCTTCGGAACAATCAGTGGCTTCCGGCGTGTCGCGCCTGTGAATCATTTTGATATATATATATATATATATATACATTTCTGTATCAATGTTTTGTATCTGCTGCTTTATATTTAATATACTCATCAGGCAATACTTTTCTTTCACCGCGCTATTCGTCATTGTTTGCGATGACAGTTACTGTTCGCCTGACCTATTCATTATCTTCTGCTCTTTTCCTTTTATCATTGACACTTTAATATTAAGTCGTTTAATGATTTGGCTATTCCACGATTTCATGGAATTCTGTAGCCAAAAGTGATAATATGATAATATGACACTTTTTTTCTAAATGCCATAATGTCTTATACATTTAAGAGTCCATTAAAATTGATAATTTTGTTTTCAAATTACATATATTGGTACAAATGGAGCAGTAACTAACGAGATTTTTTTTTCTTTTTTTTTCTTTCTCTCTCTCTCTCTATTTTTTGAATAGTCTTATGAGATTATAACTATAATACAGAAACTTTGTACAAAAGTGCAACGTAATTATACATATCTGCTTTGTAAAAATAAAAATGCAAAGAAAAAATCATTCTTTTCTTTAAAAAGTTATTGATATATTAATTAAATAAATTTATTTAGTATAATTATAAAATAAATTTTGATTAAAATTAAGTAATTATATATATATATATATTTAAAATTAAGAGATTAAATAACTTTAAGAAAGTTTAAGTTATATATTTTTTTAAATTCAAAGAAGAAGAATTCAGAACTTTTACTCTTTCTTAAATTCAAAAATTTCAGAAAGAGTAAATTTGAACCAGATTATAACTTAGAATAATTTAAGTTTTTGAATCAGAGTTTTTGAAGTCAGTTATCACGTAGGCAGGCAGGTGTTCTTATTTCAAGATCGTCTTAAAGAATGTCTTTAGATGCTAATATTGCTCTGCATTAATAGTCTTAAGACATTATTTAAGACTATTGAGACTGTATTCAAAGAACCGACTATAGCTATACTGGCCTGTGATTAGCTTATGACACCTTAAGACTGTATTTAGGACGATCTTAAATCCATCTATGACTATCGGTCGTAGAATTAATTGTGTGAGATATAAACACTTTTTGATCGTTTCTTCTGAAAAAGATATAAGGGTTAAATTTAGATTTTGCTATTTGCGAGAGTCAGTGTCGTGCCGATTACCGTGGCACCCTACCGGAGGGGGCCTCCTCTTCCGGCGCAGCACCCACACGTCTTCGGCAGGATGAATCCGTCGCGGAGCTTATCTTGCAGCGCGTACTTTTATCTCGCGGGAAGCGGCTGGTCGTTGGCCCACACGGTGCTCGTTGCCTTAGCTGGCCATTCATTGCGCGCTGTTATATGTTGTTGACGATGGGCTTTCAAAGCCCGCTGATGATACCCACGAGCATTTTGGGTTCGACGCGCTTTATACATATTAATTCGTCGATATCACTACGCCGTTATCAAACGACTACGACGACGCAACTCGCATAACTCGCCTTCCGAATGGTCTGTTCCGGTTTGTTCGGCCTTAGCCAAGCCTAATTTGAATCTCATAAATTTTACGTAAGAGTCTCATCCTCAGATAACAGCATCATTCAAAAAGTAATTTAAATATAAATACTGTGGTTAAATACAAGTGCGTAATGACTCTTTGATTAATTAATTAATTTTGTCACGATCTTTTCAGTCATGGAATGTAGGTGTAACTTAATTAATTTGTTAATTAAGCGACTCTTACATTCTGCCATGTTTGTTAGATACTTATGAATTATGTGTAAAATGTATTAAAAGTTCTTGAAATTAATAAATATCTACGTTAAAATAACATTAATGATGACGAGGAATATATTATAATGAAATACGTATAATAAATTAATACTTAGCAAAGTCAGATTGTATGATTTCATTAGTACAATAATTATAATATCAATTATATTATTGTTATTTGTGGTATATCGTTTTCGAACTTTGTATGCAATTAAGCGGATTTTAAAATGCATAAGAGAAATTTGAATATAAACGCATGTATAATAAATTATATCTATGTGTATATTTATGTGTGTATTCATATTATGTACTTTAATAGACAAATCTATCTTTTATGCCATATTTGAAAATAACATATTCAATTATGGCATGAAAGACATTTTTCCAAAAATGGAAAGAATTAAATATATAAATGGAACTTCAAGAAATAGTTTCTAATATTTCAAACATAGTTGTCCTATATACGTAAATGTATCCAGTCAATACGTTTCTTGTGACATACGCTATCGACCATGTTCTAATTAGCATACGCAAGAGAATTAATTTCGCCTTGTTGTAGTATTGATCGTAAACGGGAAGGAGATAGAAGGTCGGGAAAAGGACAAACAAGATCTCCTGC
This sequence comes from Cyphomyrmex costatus, assembly GCF_001594065.2. Taxonomy (NCBI): domain Eukaryota; kingdom Metazoa; phylum Arthropoda; class Insecta; order Hymenoptera; family Formicidae; genus Cyphomyrmex; species Cyphomyrmex costatus. The sequence goes on along the minus strand of NW_017275063.1, from coordinate 448,610 downwards.
GAGTATCATTAAAGAAGGGTCAGGTGCGTTCGGCAGCCGTTCGTTATCAGACTCTCATACAACTTTCGAAGTATTCACGCGTGTGTTCATATATATATATGTATATATATATAGGTATACATATATATATATATGTGTGTGTATGTGTGCATACGTAGGAGAGAATTACAGAAAATGTCACGTATTTTATTAAGCTTACCCTCGTTTTTTGAACGCACGCGCTGCGTGCTCTCGCATTTCCATTTATTTACATCGGAATTACTTTTTTCCTGCGGACGAAATTTTCCCCGTTTTTCTCGACAATATATTTTCCATGTTTTAATGTATTTGTCACGTTACTCGACTGCGAAAAACACAATTATTTTTCTTCTGTTTTGACCAAACAGATAATGTAGTTACAAAATGTAGAATATTATTTGACGTTAAAAATTGATTATTTAGTAATTTGAAATCATATAATGAACATTTAAAAAATAAAAGCAATAATATAAAACATTAAAGAATTAACAATTATAAAATAGAAATAACGAAATAGAAGGATAGAGGATAAAAATATATAAAAATAGTTTATATTATAAAGATAACACGTATATGTATAAAAATAATAAAATTTTAATTTAAAGGAAAATTATCGTGATTAAAAAAAATTAGAATTATTTTCTATAATACAATTTATTAGAATTATTGTCTATAATTATTAAAAATAATTATAAATTAAATAGGCAATTATATCATTTACATAATTTTTTTTAATTTAAAAGTCTATTTTAATTAATAACTCTATTAATCTCTAACGTATGTTAATTGATGCTATTAAAAGAAAGAAAAAATAAATAGATGTTTTGGGAAAATGTGGAGAGTACATTTGAAATGAACCCAACGAGTAACGAAAGAATAGATCTAATAAAAAGCCACAATTTCTTGTGCACCTTTATTTGCATTTTTGTCCACGCCCGACTTATCTTTTTCCACATGTGCAAGCTAATGAATTTTCCGAACAACGTCATGCTGCGCAGTCCTTCGCTCGGGTGATGAATAATAGCTCGAACTCACACGGAGAGCACATAATTCTCCATTTGCATTTCCAAGATCGTCCGTTTTAATAGAACCGATCCTAGATAATCCCAAGAGAGTACGCTGTTTATCTTGTCAATTCAACAAATCGCTTTTACCATTTTTGAACCCGCCGTGCGACACCGGAACACGCGTGCCACCCGAATACCCGTTCGCCAACGCTTATAAACATGGGTAGTCTGTTCCAAGAACAAATGAAAATGAGTGGGTGTGCGGAAAGAGATGAAGACGACAAGGAGCGTAAATGGAATTTTTAAAGCTCCTTTTAAAAAGTTTTTATAATTTGTAATAATAGAATTTTGTAGTAATAGATGGATACATCGGAAAAAAAAAATATAAAATATATTAAATATTTTTTTAAATAGTTCTAATTAAATATAAACGTATATTTATTTGATACAAAAACCATTTGATTTAATCTTTCTTTTATTGAGTAAATATTTATTTATTTAATATTATAGATATTTATAAAAAATTTAGCAGTTTTATAAAAACACGACGCATACCTACATCATTATTTATTATTAAAATTAAGAGTAATTATGATGCAATTTGAGATCTATCAAATTAGAGAGATAAAAGAATTGGAATTATGTAACTGATATATTTAAATTATAAGAAATTATATAAATCAAATGAGACTAAAACAAGAGCAAAATTTTAAAAGGTGCAGATCAATGATGAAGCAAGATCAAGAAATAAAAGTGAATAATCCCGCTTCATTACACTTCCCTGAATTCCGATATTTCTTCTCGGTCTCCCTCCCCCCCCTCTCTCTCTTTAAATTACGGAGGAGAATTCTAAAGTCTCCGCGTCGGGCTAAATTACTTTCGCGACGACCGGAATACGGAAACTTCGAACTTATGTAAGTCATACGTTCTCTTTGGCATGCGCGAATTGAAGAAGGATACTATTTAGAAGGAAAAGACGAAAATTCTTGAGCAAACGCTAAGATACGCGTGGGATTTCTATGTTTGCATCTTTTTATATGAATTCAACAATCTGGCATTAACATTAAATTGAGAGTCCACATCATTCATAAAAAATATATCAACATTTTCTGAAGATACGTCGAAAAATTGTTCAATTTTTTTTGCAGCTAGAGTTTTTTTTGCATAATTATAACAATTATGCAGGATGTCCCAGATTCATCGCTTTTTTTATTCGGTTTTATACCAATTTAATATTACTTCCTCATTACTTAATTTTTCGTGTTAAATATTTAGATAATTTCAAAGTTCATATAATTGCACTAATATTACATATTTGATTACACATGTAATTTTTAATCATTTTTCTGGAACATGGATATAAATTGCCTTACGTATATATAACTTTGGTCTTTTGGGATCTAACATACTTTTTAATGGATATTGGATGGAAATGTTTTTATAATTATGTCTTTATTGTTACTACTGAATACGTTTATCAAGTATTGCAAACATTTGTATGCTCTTATTGTAATTAATTCATTTATTTAAACGGTCATTATAATTTTTCGAAAAATTTACGATAAACTTTTAAAATGATATTATATAATTTAAAATTGAATAGAAAACTATATATCCTCATTGCTGTAAGTAATACATAAAATTAATATCAATTAATTGAATACATTTTTACGCAAATAAAATTAATTTTTTATGTATTGCAATAAGCATAAAAATAATAAATAGTAATAAATGGTAACATTGATGCAATAAATGTAAATTTATATTAATAGCATTAATATGAAATATTGCTGCCGTACAAATAAGTAAATCATAATCCGATGGAGTTTCAAAATTTTTCGAAATGTTGCAGAAATTTTACTGATTTGAAATAAATGAAGCAGAAACGCTGCAAAAGTTATTATTCGGTTTTTGTATTAACTAATGTATTAACTAAAATGATATTAATCTCTTTTAACACATAAATATGTCTCCATTAAATGGATTATCGATATAATAAATTACAAGATATAAAATGAATTATATCCAGTTCTCTCTCTCTAGAAAGCTTGCAGCACGTAGGTTCTTTATTTACAGTGATCATAGGAATCGAAGTTCGTCGATTCGCACGTGTCGTGATCATATGTTTGGTCTAGCAATTCTTTCATAGAGCAAGATAGAAATAAGAGGATAGTGGGGGGGGAGGGGGAGAGAGAGAGCAAGAGGGAAATAAATACTACGTTGCTTCCTTCAGGAAAAGGACCCTCTTTCCTTTTCTTTTTCTCTCTCTATTATATAGCATGACAAGGACGGATTCTCGTAGTGAGAGAGGGTAGCGAGAGAGGTGGAGGCACCACAGAGTGGGCCCTCGAAGGAGACGGGCGTCAGTCGCGCGGCACGCGGCGCGCTGTTCGCATGTGGGTGTTTCTCTCTCCGAAAGAGGTGCACAAGTGCGTATTCGCGATCCTCCTGGGATTAACGCGATTGATCTCGCCGCCGGGAGCAGGAAATGACGTCGTCGTTGGCGGCGCGGAGATGATAGCGCGAACCGCACCGATTGCAGCATTGTACGTTCTCGAGCTTTGTCCGAAATATAGCTGATCCCTGGTGCAATTGCAACGTTATCGTACCGTCTGCGAATGTCAGGCTTGGAATAGTCATTTTGGTTTCAAGATATGGAAATTATCGTGACGATATCAATTCAGAATTGAAGAGATATTTAGTATAGTGTATCAGCTATTGTTCCCAAAAATCCGTTTCTTTTTAATTTAGGTATATACAATAAATGGATCTCTGAGTTTCTTAACGTGTTTTTTACGATCACAGAATATAATTCAAAATCTTGCTAAAATAATGAAACGTATAAAATTTATATAGAATCTTGTAAAGAATACATTTTAGAGCATTGATAAATGAAAATTTTGAATTTCGTAAGTAAATTAGCAATTTTTATTAAAAGATCAAATAAAGATAATATTTTACGGAGAAAGAATGTTGCTTTTGCATTGAGATTACTAATAATGATTATGAAAAATAAAGAAATTGTGCATTGAACATGTGAACGTGTACATGTGTGTACGCGTGCTGAATGCGTGAGGAGAAGAGAACGGAAGCGAGAGAGGATACGTACTGGATTTTTTGTGTATATCCGCAATGTGTATGCGAACGGAAGCGCACGGCGCTTGAATTTGGGATTGAACTTTTTTCGCAATGGATGGAGGACATGTTGCGAATGTGCCGTGTCACGTTTTAAAATTGCGAGCCGAAACCAGAGTTAGTTCCCTCCAAATGAAAATGGTTTGTTGACTACAAGAGCTTAGCTCGTGCCAATATTCACAAAAAATAGATAACACAATTTCCGAAAGTGAAATAGAATTTCTTGTTTTAAAATCTCACCAACGTCCCGCAAATGGGAATTTGTTTTGTAAATTAAATATTGGACGAAAAATATGTATGTGAATCTGTCTATAAATCTATTTGATACTCTTTTGAAGCAATTGACTTTGAATACACACAATAAAATGTATACATCTTAATGTAGAAGAGTCTATAATCATTGCAAATTAAAGGAGCGAAACTGACGAATTAAATTATAAGAACTCAAACGAGGATAAGATCTTGTTTAGTAGGTAATTTCAAATTTATATTTCGCTTATTTTAATATAGAATTCCCATCTTAAATGTGATTTTAAAGCTGTTTAACAAGATTAATTAAAGACTAAAGGACAAAAATATAAACGTGATTACTGATAGATAATTCTTTTAAGGCAGTCTTATAAAATTGATTGATAAATTACATTAATTGTGGCAATGTAATTAAGTTATGAATAATTGAGTAAATCGCATCAATGCGTGACAAGTGTTGAAAAATACTTGTAAGCACAATGCAAAGATGAGAATTCTTTCACAATAAAAAGATTGTAACAGTAACGGTATCTTTGATATAGCCTCGATATAGCATGCGAAGGCAAGTCATCAGTGTTTCGATTTAGACGCGATTAGCATATGAAGTGAATTATTTGCACTAGTCTGCGCACCGGAAAACCCCCTGAGTGCTAGCCAGGTTGATTCATGTCGCAAGGTGCGCGCGATATATTTCACAGTCTAGGTTCAAGAAACGAGTACAACTTTAATGCAGGTAGATATATGGCCCGGTTAGGAGAATTTGTGATCTATAATATAGCACTCTACTGCAGTGCTTCTCATACTTTTTGCACTTACTTTTTATCTCTTTTATTTTCTTTTAAAAACATATAAGAATATAATATTTAAAATTAACTCAACAAAAGCACAAAACAGTATATGTAAAAGGGAGTATAATATAATTTTCAAATGTTTGTAATTCTGAAGGTTATTTTTATAAACGTAGGTTTCTGCAATTTATTTTGAATAAAATAGTAAAAGATATAAATATAAAACATAAATAAGAAAGAAATTATAATTGTCTGATGCAAAATAAAATCATACAAAGTCTACAGAATATCATAAAATTTATTACATTATCTGGCTAATAAAAATAAAAAAGATAAGATGAAATAATAATTATTTAGAGATTGGACAAATTTTTATGTTTGCTAAATTCTTCAGAGTAGAATTGTTCAGAGTAGGATTGTTTCGAAATACGGTTGTAAGAGAGCAGTGCTGTAAACCGTCGGATAAGAGAGAAGGGAAGACCTTTACGATTCAGAAAATATCCGCGCGAGTGGGCAGCGACGGCATCATGGCCGATTTCCTCTCTCTCTCTCTTGTTTTTTTTCGTCGCAAGCAAAGAATTCTAAAATATTTGAGGTTTTTATCTGTGCGCGAAAATACAAAATGTTGTTTATCGACAATGGTCGTTATAACAATGTTTTATAACATCGTGTATATATCATATAGCTCGTGTATATATCATATGCACTTTATAATTTTATCGTTTTATGTTGGGCTCACTTTTGCGGTTTTATATTACAGTTAAATAAAACTCACGTTATCCGTTTTTCACGTTAAAAAACATGTGATATCAAGGTTTCACGCTAAATACCTCAATTTTCTCTGAGAAATAATATTTTCTCAATTAACCGCGCACTATTTATTAGTCCACGTCAATATGGCCGTATCTCTGGAGTATAATTTTCATTAATTTCTTCCTCGCGTGACGGTAATCGATTTTATGATAAAATGTGATCTTAAAACACATAAAAAGCTCTAGAAGGTCTCAATTAGTGTCAACTTTAATTCAAATTAAAGAGAGAGAGAGAAATTAAGAAATCTCTATTTAAATAAATTCTTAATTTCCTATTATTTAGTTCAACAGAATTTTTTACTATTTAAAATTTTTTACTTTAATATTTTATATAAAATTTTTTTAGATTAATATTTTTATCAAATAAACTGTTCCATTCCTTTTTGAAATCGTCTCGTGATGATTTGTGAATTTTATACGGTATCAATTAAAATCGGAATGGATCCAGCTGATGAGATCGAAAGAAACTACTTAAATAAAAATATTGTTCCGATGTATCTCATCAAGGTCTTCGACCGAGGGTTTCACTTCTTGTCCCCGTAGTCTGTTATCTATTGTGTTTACTGTGGAAAGAAAGAAAGAAAGACTCGCGTCAATGCCCTGATAGAGAGATTGCGCAGTCCACTCAATCGCATTCTACCTGCATTCATTCGCTTTTGAGGTCCATATATGCCTTTGGAAAATCCAATTAATAGAAGTCACTTTCAAAATCCTAATAAAAGGACAATATCATTTTATTCTCACTTTTTAGGAATTTTATAATGTGTTATGAAATCCTCTAATCTCGGATTGATTTTATAAAAAAAAAATAGTAATTCGCAAATCTTTTTTAACAGAATTACGAACTTTTTTCCACTTTTGCATTCTGTGTTTGGAACGTGTTCATCTTCCGAATTCTTACAGATCGCGAAAGTATCTTTAGGATTTTACTTAAAATTGATTGTTTAACACTCGTTTGTCTTATCAGGACATCGAATTGCGAAGAAAAATCGTTGTTAGAGACATAAGATGAAAATGGCGTGCATGTCACAAGCGGAGAAGCGACCAGTACGGTGAAGAATGCCGGTGATTATCGAGACACGATGAAACGAGGTCATGCCAGTTCGCGTTGGCACGTTCCCCGGCGATAACGATCCTCTAGTTCTTTCGGTCCCGCGTGTGATCTTCCGGTTTCCGGTCGCCAGTCCGATCGGCTTTTCTTTATCTCATGTCCTCGTTCCCGGCATTTTTCTAACTATCGACCAATGACGATCGTTCTGTTTTTTCACTGATCGATCGCATTCGCATTTTCGTGTCCTTCATATAAGATAACCTGCATGAACCTTCACGTTTTAACATGTAACGGTCTGTTTATTACACGAATTATCATGTGAATGAGAAACACGCGTTATACAATTCAACAATCAATATATAATCCCACTTAATACACATATGCATTTATATGTATAATTATCTAATTTAATAAAATAATCTCTACACTAAAGATTACTGTACATTTTATAATATATATTAAAATTATGGTTTGAATAATGATTATTAATTATTATTAAATTAACGCGTTATATATTTTTTTTATTTATCAATAATTAAAGTTAAATATAGTAGCAATTATAAAACTTTATTTTGTTTTGTATTGTATTATCCAATTTGTTATCATTTATATACTTTATGTTGTATACATAAAAAAAATTTGTATAAATTTAACAAAAATAATGTATGAAATTTCATGTAAATGTAATTGAAATTGAAATATATGGCATAACGTTATTATACAAGCACCAACGTTTAAACAATTGATAATTATGAGACTCTTACGTATATGACGATTTATTTCTTATTTATAAATGTTTTTATAAGTCTTCGAATTTCTCAAAGTTTAGTACTATATAAATATGTATACATGTATACATTACATGGAATTTAAATTTGAAATTGAATTTGAAACTGAAATTTAATATGAACATAAGTGAATTACTTAGTTTACGGTGGGATGAGATTATTTCTCCTTGTAGGTGTAAGCAAAACGAAATGGATCGAATAAAATTAGCATCAAGAGCGCGCGCAACTTAATCTAGAATGAGACAAGATTTAATTATATTTTCCTGACTTTGTTGTTACCTACTTTCTCTTAGCATTCTCTTAATTCTTCCGAAGACTCGTTCAGCTTATTTTCAGATATACGATGTAAAGATTTCAAAGTTTTAACAATCTTGGACGCGCTCAGGAGCGCTATAAAATAGAAAGAGATCCTTTAACCAATATGTATCGCATAATATATATGTCGTACGTTTCTTTTAAATCGTAGATTCAAGATTCTTCGATGGATTGATAAAAAAAAATTTAGCAAACTTTGCTTTTTTTTGTAATTTAATATAAAAAGATACAATTTTTTTAACTTAAACTAAACTAAATTTTGTTCTTGTTATTTTTATTGTACTAATTTGGAAACAAATTTTTCTTGAATCTATAATTTTAAAGAAGCTTTGTAATATGTAATATGCAAGCTTCTTCAAATTAGAATATTTTGCATATGCATTGCAATTTACTTTACCACACTGATCAGCTTTCATGCATGCGTCACGTATGTCTGATTCATAAAAATTCGTGATTCTTTCTTGGAGGACTCCTTCGACTGGAATTCAACTTGATCCTCCTCTCTCCCTTCTAATATTTCTCAAAGGTGACGAGAAATCTGGGCTCTTCGGGACCATTAAGTCTGGCAATCGTTTATCTACCGCATACAAAAGAGCACTGTTTCGCGCAAGTCGTCGAATGGTTCTTCTGGAACCGTACTCGGAACTAGAGGGTCCGATGAAGTTTGCATACTTTTTGTCCTCACCTCCCCCAGACAGTTTCTGTCGAGGATGAATCTCGATTCGTAGCCGACATTCTTTTTTTCATTCTCTCTTCGTCACGCAACAATGATACCGTGTCTTCGTATACACTTTGTGTATTTAACACTTGGACCATTTTTTAATCAAATCTGACTTTAATTGTAAACGTAATGAAATTTTAATTTGAGATCTAGTTATTAAGCTAGATTTAATTGAATAAGTTTACAGATAAATTAATGGAATTGCAGTTTTTAGATTATCTTTCTAACTGTAAGTTAAATATTGGATTGTAATGAAAGTTCTGAGACCTACGAACATTAAAATTCAAACAAGTGTACAACTTTGTTAAAAATTAACGAAATTTAAATTTAAAAATAGGGATTTAAAGCTTGAAATTTTTTCTTTTAAAAGGCCATAAAGTTTTTTGAGTTTCTATGAGTTCGATAATTTTTACGTATAGAAAATTACAAGTTGGACAAAATGGGGAACTTTTTTTCATTTTGTAGGTCTATTATGCGCCTAAAAAAAATTTTGTAAAAGTTTGTAATTTTTTAACGTGTGAAAGCTTAAAGTTTTCCCCATAAAATCGTTTTCTAAAAATATTTCTAAAATTTTTTATCTACAAGTATTGCGAATTAAATAAAAGGAGCATTTTTACTTTAATTGCTCCTAAATTTAAAAATTATCGCGTATCGCAATTAAAACGACAGATCCTCAAAGCTGAACTTTGTTTTATCAAATGGTATAATTACCAATTTTTTTTTAATAACATGTAGACATAATATTAAGTAAAGGAGTGCTACTTTGTCTCCAACTTAATAAAAAGTTTGATTTATTATAATAAAGAAACGCTGAGTAAGAATCGCTGTTTGAATATGCAATCACAAATGTAAATCTTACACTCACAATTGTAAATATTAATGATAGGATAGATATGATAGATTTCGATTTTTTGTTTCTAACGGATTCTAACTGTATTTTAACGTAGGTCGGCGGATGGACGCGCCAGCCGCTGGAAAGCCCGAATCCGGAGGAAAGTACGAAGAAGCCGGTAATCACTATCGTCGTCGTCATCGCCGCGGGCGGCGCAGGACTACCGAGTTGACAAAAGTCGGCCGATTCGCGAGAAGGAAAAAGGAAAGGAAGAAGCGAAGTAAGCAGCGAACAGCGACGCGAGACACTCATTAGTTAATCACCGTCGTCGCGGTCAGTCGAAACATAGAGGAAGACGAAGGAAGAAGTGGGAAAAAAAGGAAGCAGAAGGAGCACCCGTCGGTGGGAGGAACAATCGTATAGTGAGGGGAAAAGTCTCGGTTCGTCACTGGAGACATAAATGTTAAAAGACGTAGACGACGTCCAGTCACGCGAGCGTCCCCGTCGTTGATAAATTCGACATCCTAATCGCGAATCCTATATTCATTCATCGCGAATAATTGCTCGGGAAAATATAAGATCACGATACAACAGTCTTGCTGTCGTGTATTATTTCGCGAGTATTTTGAACAGATTTATAGATTACACAGTGGTGTCATTTTTAACAAAATATACTTTGTGTAAAAATATACTCGATAATATTCTTGAAAAAGTACGAAGCTACCACGAGTTATTTATATTTTGGACAATTTGTACTTTTTCCGGACACACTTGGAAGAAACCAAAATTATATGGCGATTATCCTGATATGATTGAGATTATTCGATGAAATTTCTTCTCGGGTGTCACCTCGTACTTTGATCATCTTGAACAGAATTTTTGAATCACTTGGTGAAATCTTCAATTCGAATGCGACATTTCTTTGACAATTCAGAAAAAATCTGATAGATCGGCCAGTAGAATCTCAATCTCCTGTACTACGCGCGCCTTGATCACCCCGAGGAGACTTGAAATCGCCGGTGAAATTTTTATCTTCGAATATTCCACGAATATTCCAAAGGGATTTAAAGAGCCCCAGATAGTCGATAACGGTATGTAATCCCGAGGGAAAGTTCAATATAGTGCGGTTTATCGTCGTTGAGTTTGCGTAAAACTTTCCCTTGATCGTGGAGAATATCGATCTCTCGCGAGTGTTGCAAATCGTGTTGGTGATCTTCTTCAGGAAGCTGGACAGATGTGCTCCGTTGTGAAGATGATACGCCACGTAGTCGTCGCCGCTTTTCTTACTGTGCTTGCCAGCGGAGCGCCGGGATCTTCAATCATCTACGCGGACGACAAAGTGGTGAGTGGATATTTTGTTATTATCTACGAGCTTATAATACATTGACTGAGTTTAGGTGAAGGAAAAGACAAAACATCGCCCGCGATAAAATGTTCAGTCAAGTCATTTTTTTGTTCTTGTTCATTTATGACAACTGTGTCATGAAATAATGTAAATGATGCTTGCGCGGTGCTTTAATTAATATTATTCACGAGGCATATATTTAATGGAAAGTTTATGAATTATCGGCTATTAAATATATAAATTTATATCTGAAAGTTATATTTATGTAGTGTCAGCAGAAAAATATTGAATATGTTTTATGGAGTGGTGTGTATTTTTCAATTATAGAATAATAATTCTAGAATAATATATATATATATATATATTTCGTAATAAATATTTTAAATTAATCAAAAACAAGAAATTTAGTGCTCAAAAATTTATTGTTATTATACTTTATTTAACAGTTCTGAAATATTGGAAACATATCAATACTTCTGAAAAGTAATTCTGGATTTTTTCAAAATTCCAATAGTTCAATCTTTTTTATTCATCTAGGTTTTCGTAGAATATATATATTGATTCTTTTGCACCTGTACCTATAGTACAATATATCAACGTTTTAGACTTACGCTATATTTCACGATTGCAAGATGCAGAATCAACTTTTTCTGTAGAATATTATTTAAAAGGAAATCTATATCGTATTTTAAGAATAGTAATGTAATTATACGAATAAATTAAAATTTACTTTTTACCTATCATGCACAAACGTTTTTACGAAATTTGCAGTTTCCTCTTTAAATTTAGCAGAAATCAACATTTTATAGTTACTGCTATAACTCGGATTAAATATTTCGTTTATAAAAATTTATTTTAAAAAATATTCATTTTAAACTAATTTTTTCTGTTAAAAATGGAATACATTTGAGACTGCGATATTTCAAAATCAGGATAAATGCCCAGAATAAATGCAGGATAAAATGTTTTCAATCATTTGCATGAAACAACAAATCCAATATACGAATTCGTGAAATTTAATTATATATTTTATTTTTTAGCTACAAATTTCATTTATGTTTTTTGACATTAAATGCAATTGCGTAAGAAATTTTATTTTGTAATTTATAGAATTTGCACAAATTATTATTAAAAATAATGAATTAAATATTATAAACAGTGACGTATGTTTCATAAATATTTATAATTTAATATTGAAAAAAATATTTATCCTTTTCGAATTAAATATAAACGTTATATGCGCGTTGAATATAGATTATAGATTTTTTGCTTTTTTTTAATTCTGGATAGTAAGAAAAATCATCTGGAGCGTTTTAAAAAAGAGCAAGTATAAATCGTACTCTTTTTAATCTTGCTTATTTGTAATATTAGTTGCATAAATTCGTAAAGCTATGCCCGTAGACAGAACTTTGCGATATGTATTCGTACTCATATTCATAAAGAACTTAATATTATAAGCAGAAGCTCCTAAAACCAACTAGTTATGCGTCTATGTATAGGATATTCCGCAATAGCATCGGGTTTCCCTGTGGGCTTTGCGGTTCTACGAGGGATAGTTCTATAGTTTTCGACGCAATGTAGCATTCCGTTACCATACACTAAGAGAATTGCTAAGTTTGTAGAATTAATTCATAACTCTATACGTATAAATCGCGAATGTAATCTCAATTTCCTCGCACTAAATATTTATAAGGAAGAATTGCGTGAATGAATTTTAGAATAATTTTATTTGTTTAAATTAAAATATATATAGCTTTGCAGTTTAATCTCTGACTTAAAGTTTACACATGATAAAAAAATATTTATAAAATTACAAGATTTATATTAAATGGAAGGAAATCATATTTTTAATATAAAATATGTTATAATCATTTTTAATTCTCAGCATCTTATAATGGATTTGATCAGATAGTGGAGGGAATGGAATGAACCGTTCTTATATATTTCATTGGTAATTTTGTTTTCAAGGGAGTTTTTAATGGAATATAAATTTATCAAATGTAAAAAAGGGTCTGAGAGTGCAGAAATAGAATTTTCCATCGCGCAAAGATTGGCTAGGGAATTAATGGTACTCTGTGCGTACATCTCGTTCCGCAGCATTAACTTTTTCCGTTGGTTTTATACGCTGCTTTATTGCGATATTAATGACTGGTAGGAGAAGAAGCTCACTGCTCTCGCTAACAAGTATATTTCCCCTTTTGCACAAAAATGTTTTCTCGACTGACGTACTATCCAGCGAAAGCCGCCGCTTCATTAATTCGATTGATGGACATACGTAGTATAATCGTTTATATCTGCGTCCATGCGATAATTATTCTCGTTAATTATCAAATTCCATTTGGCCAGACGAGAGGCGAAATGTTTGAATTTTCAATTATGCACTACCTACCAATAGAGAGAATTTATTATAGTGAGGAGAACTTTGTTGAAGCGAGGGCAGGAGCACTTACATTGTCGCGACAAGTTAACATAGGTCGCCGCAAAGGGAGCGGGAATTAATTGCACTCCGTGACACTTTAAGGTCTTAATACGCTGTGCCGCGTATTTTTTTACAAAAGCGGAGGATAGTAGTTCCACTTCCTTTCTTTTAAACCGTTTGTGTGTATTTAATTTACGTAACATTCTTCTCTCGTTTTCTAAAGTTTAATTAATTGTGATTATATTTCATCTCGAGATCATATTTAATTAAATTTTTATTCTATAAAGAAAATCTCTTACTTGTTCTTTCCGTTGTCTTTTACAATTAAGTTTTGAGTAATAATAATGCATATATAGCTATTTACTCCGCTTCTGCTAACTTATATAATTATGTGGTTATAATTTATCTCGAGATTATACTTAATATGTATTATTATGTATTGCATAGAAAATCTGTCACTTGTTTCTTCTGATATCTTTCAAGTTATTATCTATTACTAATAATATAAGTTATTGTTAATAACGTATAGCTAATTGCTCTGCTTTTGTTAGTTTATTGATAGTGCGGCGATCTCGAACGTAAACAATAGAAACACGGAATTCGAAGTATATTTCGTTTTACATATTTCAAAAGTCCGACGTTGGGTTGCTCGGCATTTGTTGTTGTTATAAAAGGTCGGCACGCTGCGTAACGGCAAAAGGTCACCGCGTTACGCATTCGTATTACGACACTCGAAAAGATAGCGGCGCGAATGGTTCCGTATATCATCGTGGATATTATCATTCAAAATCAAAACGCGACCGCGACAACGACTTTTGTAGAGGCTTTTGTGGAATACAAAGTAGTAAAGTTATCAATGCTATCCTCATATTATTTAATCGTTATTGAAAGCTTTTGTAAATTCGTTTTCGAATCGAGGTTCTCCGTTGCGAAACATTTGATTAACAATTGTACGACCTCGTATTTTAATATTATCAACTGTGTAACATAAACTTGTCGTAGATCGGTACGATATATATATCATCCTTTCGTTATGTGGTAAAACAAAGATTTGCGTGTGATTATATGCCATTTAAAATACCGCGCGATCAGATATTCGTGGATGTATAATTTATGTGCTCGTGATCATAGGCTTTGCGAGTGGCGAAAAGCTATGAGGGAACGAGAGAGAACCGGAAGGCATCTAGTGACAGCGGAGATATGAGGTATTATTATGATTAGTTTATGCGATATTTGCGAGAGAGATTATTCCGGGTTCTAGATCGTATCGGTACGTTACAGTGCGTGAGAATGTCACAATGTGTGCTCTACGTGTAACTATCCTCAATCATTTACAATTGGAAAACTATTGTAATATTTTTGTATCAAAATTCTGGTCTCTAGAATTTGGTATTTGAATTATTATGATGATAATTATGGGATACGAGAAACTATATAGAAATATAAAATTATATACAAAATTTAATTGAATAGTTTTACAAAATCTATTTAAAAGTAATAGTATATTATATATTTCTAATTCAATATTTTTTAATTTTAAGAAAACACATTCGTTTTAAATTATAAAAATTAAAATTTAATTTAATTTATTTATATTTAGTTTAAATTACTCTTTCTTAGAAGAAATTGATCCGCAATTAATTAAAAGATATGGAATTAATTCAATAAAAAATAGGATTTTTCATTGTGAATTAGGTATAAAAAAATGTTTACATAAACCATGTAAAGTGTTTTGTATGCATTCTAACACAATACATTTTCCATAAAAGTTTCGAAACGCGTTGTTTCCAAAAAAGTTAGCGGGAAAATGCATTCCCGTCGTCGGATACGTTATATATTTGGTTTATTTCTGATGCACGATACATATATTATATTTTCGATTCTTTTTGTGTAACTCGTGGAACATTTCATATGGGATATTCTGCATAGTTTCTATCGTGCTTAAAGTTTTTCACTTTTCTCTGTTTTTTTTTCCTCTTATGTGATGCAGTAAGTTAGCATACAATATTTACATTCCAATAACATTTGCAATAACTATAATATGACTCACAAATTCAAACGAATGAATATACAAAAAAGATGCAACGCAAAATTGCATCTGTAATCTCTTTTCAGTAAACCTATACCTACATTTGATGTATTTCATTGTTATAGTTGCCGCATTGCGGGCATACTATTTATCTTCAAAGTATTACGTAAAATTAAAACAAAAATAGATTTATTTTAGAATACTGTAAGAAGAAGAAGGAAGAATTTCAGAAAAATGTATTTCGATCAAATTTTTACTGAACTTTAAGTTTTATGAATTCGTAAAAATAGAATAAATACATTTTACCTTTTAAAATTGATTTCCAATAAATTACGCGTCATTATAAATTTAAAGTATAATATTATTTAATGTAATTTAATATGTTATTAAAACGATTCGTCAGAGATATTCCCGTTTATTTGATTCACATTCGCTAAATGCAATCATGATTTTGAAACATTCTAGAATTCCTGTAATTTATATACATACATAGCAATGTAAATTTTGTAACAGCGTGTCCCGTCATCGGTTGGCATTGCGAATCTAATTTTTCTGAAAGGTTGTTTGTTGGCTTCCGCAATCGTAACTCTTGGCTTAGTCACAGACTCCAGTATAATTTCGCGTCAGGAAGGAAGCGACGGAACCGTATCGAAAGCACTATCGCGTAATTTCTTCCAATCGGGAAAACAGAGTGTATCTCTTGCAGCTACAGATAGGAGAGCAAGAAAAAGGAAGGAAAAGAGTACGTTTCCATTCGGCCGATTCGCCCGAAAGGTCGTGTTGCTTCTACATTTGCTGCATTCGTTTGCATTCTCCAATGAGGTGATAGAATGAAATGCATTTCTGCCTGCGCGCCGCAAATTCTTTCTCTTTCCCATCGTATTTTCAACTCGTGAGTCGATATCATCGAAGTGATGGAACGAGCTTTGTCCCAGACTACCGTAAAATTTTCGCGATGGAATCTTCGCGATTTGCGTTCACAACAAATTGCGTTGGGAAGAAATGCGACTTATGCAGAGATTCCTTTTTATTCTTCGAACGATTGAGCGTTTTGTTAGAGTAGTTCAAATCAAGTTTGAAATTCTTGTCGAGAATTGGATACTGTATCTAGGTACGAAGAATCGCCATGATCTTTTTTACTTATGCATGTTTGACTCTCGTCGGTCGATTTTACACTTAAATTAATTTAGTCAATTAAACAACTCTTTTCTCAATGCATGTTGCTATTATTATTACAATATTTTTGTTGTCAAAGTATATACAATAAGTAGTTTATATAAAAATAGAGAGAGGATTCCTGAAATAGATATGAATTGTTGAAACACTTAACAATGTTACTTTAACGATATTATATTAACATATACGTATTTAAATAGTTTACTAATTTTTCATTTAATTAATTTTTGCTATCTTTTTTAGGTAATTTATTTACTATTATTTTTGCGTATATTTCTAAATGACGATTGTAAACACATATGTTATTTAAACAATAGCTCTTTGAAATCCCATGATATACGTTTAATACATCGTTAGTATGTGTTACGTAGTTTTGAATTATGACTTCATGAATTACATATATTATATATGGGTTCCGTTTGTCCGCGCCTTATTAAGTGGAGCTCTCATCGCAATTCGGATGCATGAGGCGTTTCATTTTCCGTTGCGTTTCCGCGTCCGCGACGGCGCGCATTATTAACTTTCCTATTATCCTTAGAATTTCTACGCACTCTTGGTTTTGCACATATATTAATTTCCACTGTCGAGGCCGCCGTTTATTACGCGTTTTATGTAACGTTGACTTGCCTCACTATTTCACCTTTCCTTTCATGATTATACGCGCTGCAGTTAGAATACACTCAGTTTTTCCAGTATTCTGCTACGACGAGAGCTGCTCAACAAATACTCAACTGTAACATTAGTTGAGATTATGTTTTATTCTTGACGTTTTAAATCGCGATGTTTCACGTTACGTTGTTAATTATTTTTTTTATTATAATTATATTACTTATTTTATAAAAAATTAAAGTTTTAAATTCTTGTACAAATTTTAATTAATAAAATGAAAAATTTTAAGTAATATAGGACGTAATTAATTAATGAAAAATAAAATTTTAATTTAATAAGATAAAAGTTTAATTTAATAAGATAAAAATTTTATTTTCTTTTCCTTATTATTTAATTTAACTTTTTCTAAAAGTTTTCTTTTTTCGCGGTGCATTTTGCGTCAACATCATCAAATGTACATACATAAGCAAAAAGAGTAATTTCGTTTTTGACAGAAAACGAAGCTTTCTGAGAGTTTCTCCGGTTTGTTCACGATGCAGATCTGTTCACAAGCGTTGCGACATTCACGAGGTGCATTCGCAACCGTCAGTTAGTTCTCTTGGAAGATTTCACGGAAACTTCTTCGGACTACAGATGAACGTGAATGGAAGTCGAAATTAATCATCCGCCACATAACTTGCGCGCGAATAATTACGGAAAGTTCGCAGGATGCACGAGATTTGTAGATTTACTTAGGCAAACACCATGATCGTGCGCGTACCTTCCCCAACGATCAGCAAACATAAATATGCAAACGAGCAAATGATGGATAAATCCTACTCTATAGAGAATTTCTCTATGCATCGCGCTATACAGAGCCGAGCTTAACGATGCGGCGGTGTAACAGAAGGTTTTGCTTTGCTCCGTAAAATTAAGAAATGATCTCTAATTTTATCTTTAGTAATCGTAATATCTTGAGAACATTACAGTAAAAAGCACTCATCTTTTAAGTAAAGTATAAATATAAAGTATTATGAAGTTACGATTCTAATCTAGAATGAACGATTACATCAAAATAACATTAAATTCATTCTTTATGAATATTTATATGAACGTAACTCGAAATAATTCAATTCAGTACAATGATATCTTTCTCTCAAAAATATGGGATATCGTTAACTTTTTAAATTAACGTTTTAACTTATCACTTCTTTCTATGTTTTGTTACAATCTTAAGCGAGCATAATTGAAAAAAAAAATTGATTTTAATATATATTTATTTGAACAGTTCTAACAATAATAAGTAAATATTTACTAAATATTTGAGATTCAAAAAAATTAATTTAATTTAATTATTATCTTTTATTGAGTAAATATTTATTTACTGTAAGTAAATATTTACTTACAATTATTTAAAGAAATATATATTAAGATTTAGTCATTTTTTTTTCAATGTAGAATGAAGTGCTTATTTTACATAAAATTGGTAGCAGTAAAATGCAGAAATTTAGATCTTTTACAGTATTTATGAGGTAAAGATTTCAACGTATGGCCTCCGCATATCATGCAGTTTGCGCCTCATGGAGACGTGCCTGAAATTAGCAAACGACTCCCGTTTTGCCCGCTTCGTTATTGTACATTTCGTGCGTGCGTACGTGCGGCGTCGTGGGTGGTGACTATACCGTCTCGGTCTATTCGTGCTATATCGCTCTTCTACTACGTACCTCTGTATGTCGTAGACACGAGGTGGATGACTAAGAGCCCACGGTCGATCCCGAAAGTTGCTTTAGCTTATCGACTACAACACGCGTGTGCTGCACGCGTATATACTTGGAGCGTCGCGGCGCCTGCGCCTACATATCTTCCACCCCTGTGGACGAACACGAAAAGCATTTTCTGTCGTCTGCGTTCGTGTGTCTGCCTCCGCGAGAATCCACCCTCGTTTCCAAGGGATGTATCGAGGGCGATGCAGGACATCGATAGTACCATGAAAAACACATGTACACTTTGCCCCTCCGTCTGCTTCCGATAAAATTTTACTAACGCATCTCGATGAAATTCTTAACAGAAGCAAGAAAAGACCATTGCATTTATAGCTTTGTTGCACTGACAAAAGTGTCTAGTTGAAAATGAACGAACCAGAAATTCTGATTATATTAATCCAGTTATCTCAATTAGATTTTAATAGGTATAACTAGAAAATTCTGATTTATCCATTTTTAACCTCAAAATTCTAATTAATTTAATTAAATTGTTTTTCTCAAAGTGTGTAGACAAATTTTGCTTCATTAAAATATTATGATAAAAATATGAAGATCAAATAAAATTTATAAGTGATAAATTTTCAACGCTGTAATATTGTTGATCTTCTATAAACGGACGATATTACATCAAAGAAGAGGGAAATAAAATGAGTTTAGTGTTTAAGAAGTTTGTAAATATTATAAAAAAAGCCTCGCTGTTCTCGAATTACCCGAGAATTCCAGCATTCCAAGAATGTCTCAACCAATGCTCATGATATTTAATGGTCAAAAAAGAGATCCTAGGAATTGTCGAAATGGAATCTCGAGGGAAACGTTTCGGACATCTCGGAGTTATTCGAATTCGCTTTTGCGAGATATGATGCATGTGATTCCAATTGAAATCGTTAAGTCCAGAGGGATTGGAAGCACTTAGGTAGGTCGGACTTTGGAAGAAAGCTTTCAACCACGCAACAATTCGTCGTCTTCCGAAGTCTGCTCGTCAGATAGACATGCGGTTACAAGATAGAGTATTCTCTAGATATTTTAAATCCACGTCGCAATCCTTACAGAAATCTAATACTCTAGTACAGAAAGACAATAATTAATTACTTATATTAAGTATTAAAAGCATCGTTGTTCAGTACATTTGCTTCAAATAAGTAATTAATTACTGTCTTTCAGTAATGAATTGGCTGGAATTAAATCCGCCAATATTAAATTTCTGTAAGGGAATTACACAACCTTGGCGTTGTTATCGAATATTTCATTTAAATGCGGCTAAGTTACTTTCCAACCGCATGCTTATCATCCGCAACGCAGTGATTTTGATATCGCATATGCTATAAAGAGTTAGACCATTTTGTATTTAACATTAAACTGCAACGAGAATGCTCCTCGAGTTCATGGACTGCATTTGCACTGTTCATTTAGCGCTAAATATGCTTGCTTCTGATTCTCGTCTCACATTTACGTATAACGCGATCTTCATGTTTGAATAACTAAGTTTCTAGTAGCAATTTGTAAACGCGTAGTATATGCGCGAATTCATCTCTTAAGTACATTGTATTGAATAAGATGCTATACTATAATGAACTATACAATAACTGTAATTAAATTTTATTAGCTTAATTATATTAAAACTAATTCCTATGAAGAGACATCTATTCTATTTTGTGTATAAACAATTTATTTTTTGTCTTCAATTTTTATTTTTATCTTTTTATATTTTTCTTGAGTACGTTCTAATAATTAATAAATATTAAACAAAAAACGAGAAAGTACTAAGATCAGTTTTTAATTACTTTATACAGTTAAAATATATAATTCATTGACAAAAAAATAGATCGGCGAGATTATTATCGGTGTTTTAATATTTCGAGATTAAGCTAATGGTGTGATTAAATATACACGAGTGATTTCTGAGGTGCGATGTTTAAGGGTTAATCGATGATTTTGTCGTTATTAATCATGTTAAAAGCGTCCTCGACAGAGGATGACACCTCTTACCCTATAGCTTTCAAATTATTAAAGACCAAACCCTTTATCATCGTGTGTATAGTTAGTGATTATATAGGTTTACGGTTTCTCGGGTACTTCGGGGAAAATATCACGTTCACGGAGGTATCGGATTTACAGTTTACCATAATTTAAATATTAATAAGTTCCTCAAACAAAATTAAAGTACATTTACATCTTTGCTTCCTTGCAGAAGTTAAATGTGATTCGTGAATTATAATTTGGAAGTCTTACTAAATACTAAATCTTTTCCAAAAAATGTACTTTACAATAATTAAGAATTAAAACCTTGTGTGAAATTGAATAAAATGTGAATTTACATATTTATTGTACATATACATATATTTTACTATATATAATACCAGAAACTATTTTATCTTACGATAGTAAGTTTATAAGTTCAAACAGTTATATATTCATAAGTTCTTAGGAAACTGAACTGAAATAACTTTATACACGTACGTATCCTAACAGTATATTTAAATGCGTATTGCATTTATCGTATGATTTTTGTATAATAATATTTTTATTATTCTTTAGAGAGAATATCGAAATCGATACTGTTGTATCGGAATAATTAAGTGCTTGAGAAATTGAAGCGGAGAGAAGGTTATTCAAATATTTGCCCTTCTATCTCCAAGCTTCACGATAATATAAATTAACGTTTAAAGCATGATAGTATGCGTAATACATGATAATATATATTAATAAATTAACATACAAATTAAACAAAATTGTTTGTTTAAATATTTGATTTAAATTAATATTTCATCACGCGATTATAATATTTGTAATATACAATACCTTTATTTTACATATTAACATTGAATTTGTAATACATTAACATATGTTAGCGTGTCGTAATATATTATTATAATATATTACTATCCTGAAACACATACTCGTTGAGTCTTATCGAGTTGAGTCGACGTTTGCTCTCTGTCAGCGTCGCCGGGAGCTAAAAAACATACTCGCAATGATATATGACATTTCTACTTTCAAGATATCGAGTGCTCCAATTCCGCGATATTGACATATTGCTACTCTGAAGCGACTCTTTTTTTGGGGTCTGAACCACGTCGGCCTCGTCGCTCGAGAGCGTGTATTTTATCAAACGCCGGGATCCTTCGGTCTTACTTCGAAACCATTAAGCCGGTCATTTATATGCGATCGAGGTCGTTAACTGCAGGAAGCGCCGATCGGCACGCGTACACGCAGAACCTCTTGGAAGAGTATGCTATAATGTGCGTACGTGCGTGCGACGCATATCGTTATGTATCGTTGATCGTCGATGATATTCAATCATAATCGCTGCTCGAAGAAACTTGACTTCGGCTTCGTGGAAAAAGGGAAAAAAGTTAGCGCCATTAACGCCCACGCGTATTGCGTTCACGCATGTCTAGACGCCAATCAAGAGCGCGTGTGTACGCGTGTGTATACGTGTTTGTGCACTCACTCGATTCTCGCGTTCCTCAAGTAAAGGAAAAAGCGCCGCGGTTGATACACGTTGCGAATGATAATTTAGCGTACGATATACGACAACGAGTTCGTCGCAACGATGAATCTCGGGATGTTGCTGTGGCGCCGGCTGTCGTTCATTTAATTGCGACGATATTTAATTAACTTTCCGTGTGGATTTATGCTCCGAATATCATCTCCTCATGACCCGTTTTTTTTTTCTAGAATTATTCGAGAGTCGACCGTGATTTATTTTATTTTATTTCGACGCTTGGTTAAAGAGAGAATTTTTTCAGATAGAGATGCACAGATAAATAAATGGACAAAGAAATATAATTAAATTTTTTGCTAAACGCATAATGTTCTCTGTTATACTCGTTAACTTCTACAATAAAAATCTATTTTTATAGTCGAGATACAAAAGTTTAATTAGGAATATGTAAGAGAATTTTTACAATACATAATATATTATTATTTTAATATAAACATAATATATAAATATCTCATAAAGCTAAATAAACATATTTATTGTATGATTGATCTTTTGATTATGTGAATATGAAAAGCGCTGTGTTCCAGAAACTATAATAATGTTTCAGATTAAAAATTAATGTGCTTCATTTTTAATGAACCGTGTCAGCCGAAATGCATAACGAGAGAAAAATGTTAAACAAGGCTTCTTGTAATTATCAACGCCCGACCCTGTCCGGTTGATATAATTTCCTGTCGTCGCAATGCGTGTTCGTATATGAGAGTACATTGCCGGCGCCATGGAACGTAATTACGAAAATGACTACATCCCTCGTTGTTTGTTGATACTTGATCCTTGGAATATTCAGAATCCTTGGAACTAGAGATTCCATTAGTAGGCTTTTCTTTGTACGTATTTTTCTGCGGTATTATTTAATTCAGATTTTTCAGATCATTAGAACTTACAATTAAATCCACTTAAAGTCCTTTAGTTGAGAAATCTCTCCTTCATGTTACGGGCGGTATTTTCAGCATGATTTCGTGCGAATTCTCGCAGGATTCTCGCCGCGTTTCTCTCTATATACGCTCCTTTTTTCCCTCGGAGAGCCGATCGTGCGTAAGATCCCGGTGCAAGTACAGGCGTGACTCGCATCGTGCATGAAGCCGCCGTCGATTCTCGTGACGAGACCAGCACGCCGTAATTAGTAACACATGTGGCGAACGTCGTCGGTAGCGAGCAACCCCACCCATCGATAGATCGTGCCAACAGCCAACGCTCTCCTCGATCGTGCCTTCATACGGTATTGTACTGCAGAGTGAAAACCAGCACACAATTGCTCTCGGAAGTCAATAACGATTTTGTGACTTAGTAAATTTAAAATGAGGGATGTTACATTAGCGTAATAATGGAAATTAAATTCAGGAAAATGCGACCTAGGAACAGCTTGTACGATGTCTCACACAATGATATTTAATGAAACTCAAAGTGTAATTCCGAGAAGGACGCGATATCTTTCTTTTTTACTGTAATAATTGAAGGTGAAGCTGGAGAATACTTCTTTGTTTTATTCCGGAGATCTATTGTGCTTTTTCACATTTTCCCAAGCTTTTCCGTAATATTACCTCGAGAAAAAAAAGAATAATAAAAGCGTTCTAAATAGGCAAATTAATTATCCGAACATACGGTGCATTACACCGAAGTCCGAATAATTCCGGTGATTGCCAAGTTGGTAATTACTGGAATTGTCCGAGCTTGAGTTCTTGAAAAGGCATTTTAAACGTTCCTGACGATTATCCTGGCAACCGTGGAGCCATAAAAACGATGGCTTCCCCCGATCGCGCAGCTGTTCTCGTCGTCGTATGTCTCAATTAACGATGAGTCCCCATTAGTCATTCTTGGATAGGTATAAAACGGAGCAGACTGTCACAAGGAACCGTGATGGAAGTCACTTCGATGATAGTCATTGTGAAAAATATTGTAATCGTTTACTCATACCTCTTCGTGTCGTACGTGACGTTTTTCCGAATCCGGAATCGCGTGTTCGTGCTTTTCTTTCGCCGAACTTCTTTTGGCGACTTTTTATCGGTTACGGGATCAGTTTGTTTAGATCTATTTATATCTAATGATAACTTCATCTTCGCATGAATCACTTCACGGCAGTTAAGATTCATTAGGATGAGATGGTATAGCTTTAGTATTGGAACACACGATGATATTAGGCGAATCAATGTTAGCTTATATATTATTACATAGATAGGTATGCGTGTGTGTGCATATGACGATTAATTTCTGATATACTGTGTTTAGAAAGCACGCTATTAGTGCTATTGCACTATTCCGTCTTTATTATTTGTTAAATATAAAACAAGGATAAAGTATCACAATAACGCTGATAGTCTGCTCCTCGAACGCAGTCATATATGTAGTAAAATATTAAATTACTAAAACATACAATTGTTTACAATGAAACAATGTACGCATAATTAATTAGAAAGTAGATTAGGAACTTTATCTACGACATTTAAACTCTCTCTTTTAAAAAAATTAATTTAATCAACATTTTAATATTAAAAATGTTAGACTATTTAATAGAATTCTTGAAAGAAATTTTGTTATTATCACGACGTTTGTAACATTTGGAACAAAAAATATATTAAAAACTAAGATATACTATATGTACCATATATTGTGTATAGGTAAAATATTTCTCGATCTACATTGAGAATTCAATTTATCTAGATTGGAACGCCGAATTGATCGACATGAAAGCTCACGTAATCGTGGAAGGCATTAAGAAACTCGGTGTCATTTTTGGCAACCGATGACGTCACCTTGGCGACGACCTCCTTGGCGCCGTTGCACAGGCATACGCGCCGTGCATTTATACGTATTTGCACGTGCACATGTATGATGATGTACGTGGTATGAGTGGCGCATGTGGGGCAAACAAAACGCTCCAAGGGAAGCGGGCTGACGCCATCAATTTCAGTCTAGCAATTGAGGGTGTAGCCTCGCTTCTCTGTTACACCCTTCGTCGTCGTCTCTCCATGTCTCTTCATCGTGTGTTTCCGGTAAACAAATATTTACAAATACCGAAACGAGCTGCGATAAACACGCTCGATGCCACGGCTCAAGCCGTTCTAGGATTAATTTCGACGAAGAAATATACAAATTGATTGGATTATATCGCCCGGATATAATTACTTGCAGAAATTCAAATTTACTCTGCGCACGCGTGTCAATACTTCGATATTTCATAGATATTACAAGTTCTCTTCCCGTTTAGTAATTTATTATAGGTGCATCATTTAATCATTTTTCTGTATTAAAAGTTCCCGAGGAGAAGGAGAATTATTGAATATGTTACGATCTCATAAATTTATTAATGTATCTGCAAAGTGTATTTGCATCACAGTGGCGCGCGATTTATAAATTGCGATTTTCTGCGAACTGTTGCATTCACGTCATTCTTATTTATTGGAGCTATGCATGTGACATTGACGTCAAGAAATCACTCCGTTTGCGGAACAATTTGCCGGACGATTTCGGTTTAGGATTTCCCTTCCTCTTTTCCTCGAGAAAACCGCGCTTGTGGGAATACGAGATAACGACGCGTCAAAAAGGGATTGAAACGTCACTCATTAAAACTCTCGTTTTCTGCTCGGAACGCTATCTTATCTTCGTAGTTCTTATCTGTACAAGATCGTCTTAATACACTACTAGTTAAACGAAAATAACGTGTTAAAAGACACATGAAGTTAGGATTTAGATAAAATAAATCAATAGAAATATTTATAGAAGGATTTAAGGGCAAATAACAGGCAATATTAAATCGTGGATATAAAGCAAAAATTCTAAACGCTGAAATATTTGAACAACATGTAATAGTACTTACGTGTACAAATTCTTATTTATATAATAAATAAAATACATTTAGAGTAAAAATTATATTAACTATTACAATTACATATATACTTTTTAATTTTTATCTTTCATATTATTCAAAAGTTGTGTTATTTAACACTAGAAGTATCAAACGTTAAAAAGGGAAAGCGAATAAATTATTTTAAAAATAAAGCGATGAAAAACCAAATATTTTATTAAAAGAAAATTATTAAAACCATATAAAAAACATTATAATTTTATTGAAAACTTAAAAAAGCTTTAGAGAGAATTCTGTTTTTTTTTTTTTAAACATAATATTAATCTAAAACATAGAAACTCAACAATGATTGTTACTTCTAAATATTGAATAGGGAGAAGTCATCGTGTATAGATATAGTTTTATTATTAAATTTACAATAAGTATTGGTACTCCATGATATCGAACATAAACTGCAATCTATTCTTCTCCGGTTCTTTTCATTTTTATCACGTCTTTCTCCATCTCTTGCTAAAGAATGTAATACGGCACATTTCCCGTGGTAAGAGGAATGTATCAGTTCCTAGCGGTAGATGAAACTCCTCCTTATATACAAGATATCCTCAGATTTGTTTATTTTTAAAATAATTATGCGTTAAAATAATTGCGTTTGGACAATTATTTTAGTGTGTGTTTTGACAAAAATATATCTCAATATCAATTATTTTATAATTGTGAATATTAAAAATAGGAGAGATTCTGCGTATAAGTTTTCAAATCGTTAATATACGTGTATTTTGTAAATATAAATATATTTATATGAAATATATGATATATTAAGTTTGTCTCTCTCTCTCACATATTCGTATACTATAATTTACATAAATAAAGACACTAACTAAATACATTATATTATATGTATGTATATTATATATATTATATATATTGTTTAATAGAATGTGATGTCTTCGTACTAATACCTATACACACCCTATACTTCATGTTGAGTTCCCCGAAAGAAAGTTGAGTATAGGTAATAACAGCCAAAAAGGTCGAAGTTTGATCGTAGTATCGGCCGCGTTCAATCAACGTGTTCGTCAGGATCTCATCGTCATCTCGTTTCTTACTAGCGGAGATCGATCCGAAGTGTGTTAAGGCGATGTGCTTTGCCAGATTCTCGCGCAAACTTTCCATTTGCCTCTCTCTCGTTCGATAATCCGCGACAGGACGCCAGCTCGCCTCCGGGTCTCTTTGATTATCCGAGATTAGACTTACATGGCTACTTCGGTGATACGATAGCGCGACAGTATATAGTCGGTAACATTATGATGTAACGAGGAAAGTTTAGATCTCATGCAGGGTTATACTGTATGAAATTTAGATGATAATGATAATGCAGTTTTTAATGAGTTTGGAATCGCAAATTTAAATAACTTTCATCCGTTTTCGTAACTTTTTGTTTCTTTAACTTAAATGTTTTTCATCATCCCTGACATTTAAATTCGAAATAAAGTACAGTTTTATATAATTGAGAAAGTTTAATAACGAAAAGATAAAACAGAAATATTTTTTAAACAGATATCTACTGGAGATATTATCATTTTGTATGCATTTGCAGGATATTGAAAACATTATCAATATTTTAATATTCTATTATACTTATAAATGAAAGGAGTTACATAAAGTAAAAAATGTTTTATTTACTTTAGTCATGTATGCTTATATTTTTGTTTTTATATTTATTTTACGAATTGTTTTCTTATTTATAAATTTACTCGATGTTGTATTGTATAATAATGTATTATTCTAATCTTAAATTCTATCTTTCTTTCTTGATTTGTCTGGTAAATTCCAAGAGAATTTGTTACTTCTCTGTGACAGCCTTGCAAGGACTCTTGCCTTTCTCGTACGTTTAATCTTTAATCACTGTATAATTTCGCAACTTCAAGTGGAGGCGAATAAAGGCGAGTCGATCGCCTCTCTGCCATTTTGTTGCCATAAAGCGCGCTTCGTCCGTTTTCAATCTTCTCTGGCGTTGCATTCTTCATGGAATAATTTCGATTTAACTGTGAATTTCTTTCTAAATCGTCCAGACGTATACAATAAAATTTGGAAATTACATTTTGTAGTTTTATATAAATTTATTATATAATTTTTTTATTAAATGTACCTATATAAGTTCGAATAGTTTATAAATTTATAAATGTCTTTTTCCACAAAGATTTTTATATTTATGAACATTTATGAACTTTTAAGCTTATTAAATGAAGATTGTGAATAAATAGCATTTCTTTCTAGCAGCTTAAAGTATCGGAAAATATTGATCTCTTTGTTCTTTATATCTCATTTGTTATATCATTCTTTACGATTATGTTTTCTTTCTTGTCCAGCTTTGTTCTATAATACAATAGAGATGCAATCGTTTTCTTCTTTTTCTCCTTTTCTTTCTTATATTTGGTTGCTGTTTTCTCAGCAGAGTCTTTCGAATATTTTCCAATAACTTGCTCTTTGTTATTGCGGAACTTTCTCGATGGAATTCCGAATCATGCTGTTCACTAGCTGCAAAACACTGCGAAGTTGTGACGGCTGTCCAGCAAAACTTTGTAATTTCTTAACAGAAAGAGAAGCTTGTTCCCTGTCTTCCTCCATTCTCGCTCCAGTTTGACCCTAGTCTTTTTCCAGTCATGTTCCAGCTGCATCAGTTACCAACGATAAATTTTAATGTGAAATAATTGAATTGCATATTAAATGATTCTTTACTGTTACTTTCTTTAAAATGTTTTAATTTTGTAATTAGCAATTTCACAATCCTTCAAAACTAAAGCTGCACTGTTATTTAAATTTATTTTTTAAAAGGTTTTCATTGTTTTTAAAATTAGATTTTAACTTCTAAAAATAAAATGTAATGTATAGGATTTTCACTATAATTTCCGTAACAATAATATTACAATTTATTTTTTGATAGCATAATTTATATTTAAAATTTTATTTAAAACAATATAAAATACAATAAAATAAATAATATAAAACAATAGTATAAAATAATAAAAGTGAATGTAATAATACGAAAGTAAAATTAGAAATTTATCCTAGAATCTTATCTTAGAATCGCTCTTAATTGAGTTAAGTAACGATACAATTATAACAAAACTGCTAAGAATAACGCAGTATTTAATTCAAAAGGGAATGAAATTACTCTGATTTATCGTAGCAATAATCAGATACCATTCATGAACTTTAGTCGTTTCAAATTTGATTTCGCTGCGTTGAAGAGGAAAACTTGTTTATAAAGATAAATCTTCAGGAGCTCATATGCGCGAAAACTTGAAAGCAGTTTTATGCAGTCGGGATGTAGTTTCGCGCCGAATAATTCTACCTTTTGCATGTTATCCGCAACCGAAAATGGCTCTTGTAAACTCCGATAACGAGGTTACGAACAAAAGTTAGACACGTTTAGCTCAAGTTTTCGCAGAAATTTCATGAACAACGATTTAAGCGATTTAAAAGAAGTGAGATCAATGGGCTTAATTTTCTCAAATGGAATAACAATAGCACAAAATGTTTTGTTCTATCAACCAAAACTTTGCTGTAACGACAATATATGTATATATTTAATTAAAATATACTGAATACAAATATTTGTTTATACCAACTAAAACCATTTAATTGGTATAAACAATACTTTTGTTAATTATAAAGCAGAAAAATATATTTCGCAGAAGTAACTAAATTTTTTATTATATAAAATAAAAATATTTGGCTACTTGTGCACTGTTAAAAAAAGCCTTAACTAAACAATTTTACTAAAGGCACTGAATTGTTTATGTCTTATAAGTTAGCGGGACAAAGTGAGCAGAATCAATTTGAACTAATATTTTTATTTGTTGCTCATTTGTTGTTAACAAGTTGCCAAAGGAAAAAACTTGTTACTCTATTAGTATTTTTTAAAATAATGTTCCACTAGTACGCTGAGGTTTTTCGTTGTCAATTACATTTATTTTGCAAGCAACAAATTCGTAATTTGCATATTTTGACAGCAGTAAATGAGCAATAAATTCCTACGTTATTTTCGATCGGCAACCAAAAAAAAATGTTAGTTAAAATCGATTCTGCTCACTTTGTTCCGCTAACTTATAAGATATAAATTTTTTCCTATAGTGCATCATATCTGTCTTCAAATTTTATGTTACTCATATTTACATATTTTATGTAGAATTCTTTTTTATCATTAAACAACTTTAAACATTAGAATGCCACGTCTTAAATGTCTTTCATGTTTTACACATCAGTTAAAATATTTCGCTATATTGTGTGTAATTCTTTACTTTGTTAGATGTACAAGTGTTAAGTGACGGTCTTGCAACGCCAATGTCATTTTGACCTCTTCTTTCTATTGATTATAATCTCCGTGACATAGACACTCGTTTATCTTCCTTTGCCTTTTTCTGCATTGAAGTTTTCTTCACGATGACAATCTTTTGAGACATGTAATCGCGTCTTAATGACGTTCGGAGATACGAACACGTTTAAGGTATGCGGGTCAGCCGAATGAGCAATCGCGAAAGATATATCTTCCAAACCTGTTTCTTCATATCACAATATTTTTCAGGCAGATTAACTTTTATTAAACATAAATATGGAAATTAAAATAACTTTTATTAAAGTATAAATGTAAGAACTTTTTGAAGTTGCAAATGAAATTTGTGTATTTGTGCCATATTTTTTATTATTTTACAAATAATTATGCCGGAAGATGTTCTCAATTTCATCACATTACTAAATATTATAAATTATGTAAACTAATTAGGTGAACAAATAATAACGTTTGACTAAGTTTTACATGTCGTTGGCATATATCAAAATTGATCAAGCTTGATTTTGTTATAATGTGAGATTGGCTATTACGTGCATATTATGTTTTGATCGTCCATTTTGATGAAATAGAATTTATTTTAATTAATACAACCAACATAATGTATGTTCAATTTTTATTTATATCTATTATAATTTTACACTCTTTTGAATTTATTATAATTTTTTACTTTTGAAAAGTTTTTGATTTTAAAGAGCTAAATTAAGATGATTAAATATGTGATCGAGCGTTGTATATAGAAAATCCACCTTTGTTCTGCGATTAAATTTAACTGTATACATATAAATGATTAAGATTACAAGAAGCTGGTTGCATTAATAATATCTCTTACGCAGATAATTGGCACGTGTGTATAGTGTGTACAGCGTGCAGTCATATACACAGTTGTTTACCACACGCGTGATGCAAGACTTAACTTCCAGGGAAACAGTTAATCGTTCCATTTCCGGTCGTTGTTGCGTAAATTCATCTCGTGTTTCGTTTTTCCTTCAGCCGTGGCAAAAAATAATTTAACTGGATTATCCAAGCGCATTAACAAATAAAAACCTGAGAACACAATATCTTCTTTTTTTTCTATCTTCTCAAATTCTCTTTCTCTCTCTCTCTCTCTCTCTCTCTCTCTCTCTCTCCGTACCTTTATTATTCACATACGTTTTATTAAAAATATTGTATTTTCATAACATAAAGAGGAAAATGATCTTGTTACGTTGTACTTTGAATGCGATAACAGTAATATTTTTATCGCATTGAAAGTATGAAGACAAGAATTCTCTGTGTAATTGCAAACGTGGGTCAATAGGAAAATAAAATTTGTTACTAGTATAAAAATAATAATTATGTTCAAATTTTAAAATAAAAAGTTGGAATGAAAAACAAAATGTGTCAATATATTATATATGTATGTGTACATATATATTTATATTAGTATCAAGTATAATTATATAACAACAATTTTACTGCGTTATAAAAAATTATCGTGCAAACAAAATATTCTCTCTTCCGCTTTTTATATTCAATACAAAATATTGTTTGATATTCCATATTTTCTCTAAATAATCTGATTTTCGTTTATTGGATAAACTGTAATTACATCGGTTAGCGATATGTCGATAATTTTACTATCGAAATACATCTGTGGAATAGATCCGCGCGAATTTAATCGGCTCGGCACGATAACAGGATATAATCGAAATAAAATCGTGAGTTTTATCGTTATTCGTGTATTAAACGATAAATCAACGAGCGATGCCGATGCGTCCGAGATAATTTTCGATCGCATGTGAAAAAAGCGCGGCGTGTTCGCGGCGGCTTGATCGATGGATCGCCTTGATTTGTGAATTCATTTAATTGTCGCACGGTTGCCGCGTAAATTATTGAATCGAGTTATTGAATACGCATTAACGTTCGGATAATAGAGCGCCGCTATTGTATCGTGAAATGACAAAGGAAAATGCTTTCAGGCTTTTATTTTTAAATGATGTTTCCGTCATTAGCAGAGTATCGATAAAACGTTTCACTCATTATCTCACCTTGATGAATGTATCTCGATTATAAGTACAGAAAATAGAACAGAATAATTAATCAATTCCGACTCATATGTAGTATTATATGTATAGTATCGTGTAATAAGAAATAAGAACAAAGGAATCTGCGAGGTGTAACTAAAAGGCTGAATACAACAGCGATTCAATTTGAGAGAAGATAAATCTATCTTAGAGTAGACGCGAAATAGAATTTAAAAGATTTTAGTTTAAAAGACTTGGGAAATTTGGAAGATTAAATCTTTTCAGGTTTAAAGAGAACAGTCCAACCTACATTCCACAAACTCAAGAAAATGAACTCTAAAACTGGAAACACTAAGATCGGTATTCATAGTCGGTTCTCATTTCAAAACCATCTTAAGCAATGTCCTAAGACGCTAATGCAGCCTTCTGGCCGGTATTCATAGTCAGTTCTTATATTCAAGATCGTCTTAAGTTCAGTCTTGATGAGTTACGAACCAATCAGAGGGTCGCTTTAGCATCTTAAGGCATTACTTAAGACAGTCTTCAAATAAGAACTGACTATGAATACCGGCCTCTGATTGGTTCATGAGACCTCAAGATTGAACTTAAGACGGCCTTGAATATAAGAACTGACTATGAATACCGGCCTAAGTTTAAAAGATTTTAATTTAAATGTATATAAATATTGTATGTATATTTTCTTTAGATCGTCAAACTCCTCGATTGCATTGTGCGAACTCGGAGACATTTCTAACCGGTTTCACAGCCCACCGGAACTAGTCCAGTCTACGTCACTGGATCCTGGCGCCGTGTCGTCGCCCTGTTCAATTACTCCGCTCTCTTGTTTCTTTCCGCACTCGGAAACGCCACTCAGGCCAATCCCAGTCCCTTCAGCCCTTTTCGCGCGATAGACAGCGCTCGGCGGATCGTTCGTTTCCGATAAAAGCGCGGAGGGAGCACGTGCAAGCGACATAACATACCATATACCGAGCTGCTACCCACGAAAGCAGTCCGCGTGTATTTAATGATGACTCAGCGTTGCGATCGATGCTTCCGCAATCGTTTACCATCCTTCTTTCATATTTCATTCACTTTTTTCTCCCCCGGTAACTTCTGCGTCGACCACGATGACTAGCGAATTCAGGTTTGCTGAATGACGAGTCGATCTGAAAGCACCTTGGAATTGTGTATAAACTCTCGATCTGACTCACAAACCGCAACAATCTTCTATCCGGATAGATGATGCGTCTATTAAAAATCTTCCGCGATGCGGGTGGTTTCATCACTTTCGCGTGGTGGCTTTATTATAAACATATACCGCTATATATCGACCTGCACAAAGAATCAAACGGATAAAGGACTTACGTCACATTCGCGTTCATATATGAAGGTTGAGAAATTGACAAAGCCATTTTCTTTGAATTTTACAAAAACTTACTCGAGTATCATCGATATTTTAATTTATTTTAATTTCAACTAATATTGAATCTGGATTATTGAATCAATTATACATTAGCATAATAATATTATAAATCGAGTACTAATTAACGTACATTAATAATGATGAATATTAATAGTTTTACATTAAATATTCAATTTATACTTTAAACCAATTAGAATAAAAAACCATCATGTAATATTAAATCTTATTCAATTACTAAATTTGTATTAGATTTTTTATTTCAACGCTCATTCTACATTTAATATTGTTGGATATTAATCTTGTGATCTGAGGAGAACTTGTTTCCTCGTTGCGCAAAAGCGAACGTGTCGACGGTCTAATTTCCTCTAACCTTCACGTCTAAATCGATGATTCACGTGACACCTCCGTCGAATAAGAAAATTAATGTCGCAACAGCGAATATGGAGGGCCGTCGAAGAACCTATACTCCTTTCCCAGTAATAAGGCGACGAACGCGAGCGTTTTAGAACTTTAAACGAGATTCCCTTGATGAGATTCCTTTGACTTTTGTTAGAAACGTTGCGCGGGGGTCAAGTGGTCCTTCAATCATCAATCTCGCTTTCGGACTTCCATCAAGTCATTCAGCCTAAAAGTGACCGTCAAATTCAGGTCATGTTCACCCATCACTCTTAATTTCATATACTTCTGCATTTCTTTCTCCCTCTAAAAAGTCCCTCTAGGTCGACGTCTTCGGGTCCACTTGGCGATCGTCGAATCTGATCTCGGTCTCCTATTCTCTATTCTTTCCCGGGTAAACAGTTATACGATCATACGAGTGAGGCACGATTTTTACGAGCGTTACTTAAAAGTACGGAGAGCGTCGTTTCGCCGGCACAAGGAGTCCCGTTGTTCGCCCCGAACGAAGTAGCTTTCTTACGTGAGTAGAAAGACTTTCAGTCTCCGTGTCGGAGTGTGTGCGTGCGCATGTTTCAGGGAGGAATTTTTTCGTGTGAGTTTTCTCAAGTACCGACAATGACGGGTTAATTAATGAACCCCCGGCGTCATGCCTCATCCCCTTCCATCACTTGCTCTTCGAAAATGATGAATATACTGTTGGAAAATGAAACCTCGACGGCTACACTATATTTCACGCGTGTATGAAAGACTCGACGACTGCTGCAAGCACGAGAGTCGATAAAACATGCGTCGTAATACGATTTTCATGAAAAACGGGCATTCATTCGCGCGATAAATAGCTTCGCAATTACGCGTAATTAGCGCGTTCGATTTTTGCTCGTTTGAAAGTACGCGAGCGGGGCGGAGCTCAAAATGTCAGATATTTCTCGATATTAATCACCGTCGAATAATTTTGCGTTTTGCAAAATCACGTTCAATCCTCATGAGATTATATTAATGTTTTCATAGCAATGACAATGTCGAATTGCAGACCTACGTACGTATAATAACTCCTGGCAAAATGAGATTAATAAATAATTATGCAATTCGTAAGTAGCATATAATTTTATCGAACGAATGCTTTTATCGTAATTATTCCCTTTTTCCCAAAATTATTATTACAATAGCTTTTAATTTAATACGTGTATTAAATATATTAAAGTTCAATTTAATAGGTCACAAATTTATTAAAATTTTTACGAGTAATTGTAAAACTTAATTTTTTTGTTTTACATTTTAACTTTATCTTTTTTTGTCGAACACGTTTTTAAATTCTCTGTTTATTTTATTTTTAATTATAATACATAAGATATACAATATGTGTATTAAGTATGCATCTATATTAGGTATTTATACATAGTTGTCCTCTGAGACTCTCTTTACTCGCATATAAATCACACGAAATCAGTGTAGGTCTTCAATTATGAATTCGGACATCTCGATGATTTCGCGTTTGATCGTTGCGGATCTTGCATAGCAACTGTGCGTTTGCACAAGCTTGCTACGATTTCGTCGCGTGGGCAATGACAACGACGTGAACAACGACGAGGATGACACTTGACCTTTGGAAGAAGTCGTCCCGGGAACTGAGTAGACCCTAATGATTAGTCACCGCTGGACGGCTCTTGAGAGGTCCTGGTCTTATTGACGACATTAAACGTGCTGAGTAGGAATGCATTTGACCCAGGAAGGCACGTTAGTTAATTTCGTTGTCTGTTGACGTTAGTTAGGAACAAGGCAGCTCACGAGTCTCTCGATTATTCCAGTACCGAGAGATTTCGAAATCTCTGCATGGGAAATCAAATTTGATTACATATCTATGTACAAGTCTTTCAATTAGGAGATCTATTTATATTAAATCAATCATTGTGTTTAATCAAGATTAATTTGTATATTTTCCCGCTGTATATATAATTTTTGCTGAAAATAACTTTATTTCTTCCACACACATACATACAGCAGCAACAGTAGCAAATATTTGAAGAAGAAACGAAAAATGGGGTAGATAAAGAGAAAGAGAGAAAAAAAGGAAATGGAACACGTAAGGCAGGATATTTTGGCTGATATGAATAAATCTTTTCAAAGAATAATTTATGAGATTCCAGACTTACATAGTAAGACTTTAAATCCATCCTTCGTAATACCTACATGTTACGTATCTTGATTAGATGTAAATACTTCTACCGAACGCACACGAGTCGCATTATCTGTCTCATCCCCTTCCCGTATTCGAAGAGATGCAACTTGAAATTGCCGTGACAGCCGGTATATGCTTTACATCATTTCAAAGCTACACTCATGTTTCCAGGCTACCTGCGTGTTATGGTAAATCAAAGTTGCATCTCGCAAAATCCCTCGACGTGTTGGATACCTTGTTGAATATATTACCTTAACGAATTCTTTGACATACTTGCGATCTGATTTTTCTTTCGTAGAATTTAATCAACGTTGTGCTATTTCAAATTTTACTTATTATTTAATATTTCATATCTCAATATTAAAGGCCAAATCAAGATTTTCTTAAAAGGACAATAATTTCATTATTTACTCTTCTCTCATAATTTCTTGATACCCTCCTTTCTTATCCGCGTTTTCCTGGAAGCATATTTCTTTCGATTAATGAAAGCGAGACATTCGCTGCGCTTTATTCCGACGGTTCCTTGTATAATCCGCGCGCGAGCGGCTTTCTCTGTTACTCCAAATAAATGCCTACGCATTTGAGTCTCGAGAATTTGCGAGACGAATGTTGAGGGTGGATGCACTCTGCGGATGCCATCAGCCGGGTGTCGGTGCATGCCGCACGGCGGAGTCTCCTTTTTCTGGACACGACTCGTTTGCCGGTGCTGGGGCGAGATCGCATTTATACACACAAAACAGAAGCGCGGTGCGGTGCCCCGCGCGTGATTTCGTCCGGTGACCCGATGCAGCAAGCTGCTCTTGGAATAAGTTTCGGCTAAATATAGATCTTTACAAAAATAACCTCTCTCTACCGATAGAGACGGGGTTGACGACTAGCCCGGTCTACGAGACTCTGGTAGGAGGACAAGAAGAAGAACAGGAGGAAGAAGACGAGGAAGACTCCACGAATCAGTTAATAGAAATCGTTTCTCATCAGCGCAACAAACTGCATCTAGGAATGTGCGAATTACACCTACGTGAATGAACGAATATTCTCTTGAATCTCTCTCTCTCTCTCTCAAGTACACCAATCCCATGTATATCATGCAGAACAATTTCTTAATCGATAAGATTTAAATCTAACTTCTTATACATTTTTTAACAATATTTTTAAGACACTTTACGAACGAATGTGAAAGTAGTTTTCCGTTATCTTGAACAAAGACTGTTATTCCACTCTTTTTGGGAGGGATAAAGACTACAGTCAGTTCGCAAATAATCTAGCAGATCTGCTGTTGGGTTTGCAATCGCTTCGCGAAACGCTGATCTCTTTATCGCGATCGAATTTATCTCACGTTACTCCGCTCCACGTTTTACATAATCGTTCCAGACGAACGCGCCGGAATCTGGTTATAGGCTCGTAAATATTTCATGTCGGTATTATCGGGGTCGATTCTGATTGAGTTCATTTAAATCTCGGAAAGTGCAAATCGAAAATAGGAATTAATGATGTGTGCCATTACTGTCCTGTTATCGTAAAGTTAATCAGATATTATCGCTTGTGCGTGTAGTAACGGACTGACGTGAATTTGCAAAATGCAAACTCGCTTAATTAACATTTTCATAAAATGAGTTACGTTCCCCTGATTTTATACATATTTGATGGATAACGGCTGAGCCGAATGAAATGCGGTGCTAATTTAACTTTGACCTATTAACACTCTATATTGCAAAGATAATCATCATAAATCTCTTCTTCTGTTGCATCGCCGAAACTAATGAAAATATTTCGACAGGTTAATCACAACGCTTCCAATGAAAATTTCATTATCTTTTGTACTTCTACGTATGATCAATCGTGTTTTACGAGAGTGTTATTATCTGGAAAAATGTGAAAGTTTTTTATTCTTGAAAATCAAGGATTTTTATGAAACTTTATAGGCACACACAGGGAAATTTTAAATTTAAATTTAAATTCTATCTCTTTCTAAAATCATTGTTTCTTTGATCGTATTTTCTTGATGTAAAATGTTGACAATCGATTAACAAAAAACCCGGTATATTTATTCACGTACATTTTTGTCTCGCAAGTTTTTATAAAAAAATTAGGGCGACAATAGGTGTATAGAAGACAATACTCATTGTCAGCAGAGAATAAAGTAGCTTACACTGATACTATTATATATTGTAGTGAGCCACGTCTCTACTATCCTATAGATTTCGCTCCAGTTGTAGAAAATAATAGATGTAGTTCCGTGGAATCCTTACTTTCTAATCATTTTAGTTTGTTTCCGTTTCTGTTTATTTTACAGGTGTATTAAAAACTTCTCTGATCTTACTTAAAAATTTGAACAAAAATACCCGAAAAATCCGAGAATTCCCAGGAAACTTTTTTTTTTATAAAAATTTTAGTAAACATTCAGAATTTACACTACATTTAAAAATTATCAAACTTTTACTACGTTTTAGTTTCTAACGGTTAAAAGCCTTTATACAAGTTTAAATTATATTTTCGCCGTTACGCCGCGCCGCGCCGTAATGTATTCGAATGCAAACTGCAACATGCAAATTTTCTTGCGAGTAGTCCTGCTCCTCGCGAAAGTTTTTCCCTCCTTTTCCATGGATTTTACGCCTCGTGGAGATTGGATACGTATATCACGCGTGTGCGTGCATGCGTTTCGCTAACGTCGACGGAATAAAGATGACGGGATTTCCGGTGGTCGGATGCGATGCGACGTCAGCTCCGCATCGACGGCGAGCCCCGCAAACACGAGGCATAAGGCATAAGGCTATTCAGAGAATCTAATCGGGTCGTCATGATAATTCAGTTTATATAGAGCCCCTCATTTATACTCGGTCTAATTAAACTGACGGGGGAAAAGTCCGTTGCATGTATATCTGACGGTGACTTAAATCATCATTGAAATGACAATCCATAGTGCGTGATTAAATAAAGTTTATTAATTTTGTATATATAGTTACATGATATTATATTACAATATAGTAATATATAATATATTAAATATATATAATTACACTTAATATAG
This sequence comes from Cyphomyrmex costatus, assembly GCF_001594065.2. Classification (NCBI taxonomy): domain Eukaryota; kingdom Metazoa; phylum Arthropoda; class Insecta; order Hymenoptera; family Formicidae; genus Cyphomyrmex; species Cyphomyrmex costatus. Next base: position 408,887 of record NW_017275063.1, on the reverse strand, counting down.
ATTATACATTATGTACCATATAACTTTTCGTAATGATGATTGATTGATAATGGAAATGTGCGTACAAGCGTGGAAAGATTAATTGAGTTAATCTTGTTAGCGAAATTCAATTATATCTCTCGTATTGACTGGAATTAAAACTAAGAGATTCTTACGCGAGAGTCAAGCAGTTTAATTGAAAGAGACTGTAATTAGGCTGAGACGTGTTCTAACTAGGTGCGCGGATGCAGAATCCAAAAGTGTAATGTGTAAACACTGACGGAAGTAATTTCATCGAACTAATTTAATTTTATTGAAACAGTTTCTTTCTATCTTCCTCGTTTTTCTCTTTCTTTATCTCTTTCTCTATTTTTTTTGGAGCTTTAAAGTTAAGATACCTACTTAGTACTTCCATGGAAGATTTTTTAAATAGAAAGATTTTTAAAAACATTTTGTAAACGATAAAATTAACTCTAATCTTACTAAAATATTACATATTCTAATATAAATTGTATGAAGAACATTTCATGAAATATATTTTTATAGAAATAAAATATATTATTTATATTTCTAAACAGAATTGTATAAATTTACTGATATCAGTTAATTAAAATTTTAGTGTTTATTTTTAAATAGAGATACTAAGAAAAACACAACAATGAGTTGTCAATTTTAGAAATAATCGTTTATCAAAGTTCTAGTAGATTATTTTACGTTTCCCTTTGCTATCTCTAATTGCTGTATTTATCTGTTATTGTTTCTTGTGCATATAATCAGATAAGAAACGCTATTTAATCTTGCTTTTCCGTTCTCTCGCTTGTATCAAGTTAATGACGTCCGACAATGAGAGCCAGACAACAATACACCGGCTTCTCTACCCTTTTTCTCCTCATCGTTCTAGCACAGTGAATTTCAATATCAGCATCCATTATGAAATGTGAAGGCTTTGAGGCAATAACATATACGAAGCTATGAAGCAATAATGTATTAACCATGAAGTTGACCCTTGACGTTTATTTGTAAAATTTCCTCACTGTATTAACATGAAATGTCGCGTTCTTTTAAACGCATGTGTTTTAAAACAATATTTCGATATAATTTTTATTATTATATTTATATATTTAAAAAATTATATATTTTAATATAAAAATATAAAATTATGAGATATTATTTAAGTTTTATTATATTGTAAATGTAATCGTAAAAACAATTTTTATTAAACTTAAAAATAAGTAAAATTTTGTTTTCTTTATGGATAATTAAACCATAATTAATTACTCTTAAATTCGATTAAATAAGAATTAAGATCAGAAACACGCACTCGGTTTTGTCTCATTAGTTATTTTCTCGTTATTCTTCCTTTCTGTTATTATTTTCTTGATTGATGTGACAATCGTGACAGTATCATCAGACAGAAATTCAATCTCTTTCCGCAAAAAAATGGTCTTACTATTCTGAATTGATAGTAATATCGCTGGAATCCAATTAAATACTACCGTGAAATGAATTCGATCGATAGAACGTCGCGTCATAGCGAATGCGTTATCAAAATTAATGTAATTTAACTGCCGTCGCTTTTTTTGTACACTATTCCTACGATACATGTTACATTTATATTATTTTATTGCATTTCCGTATAATTTTGTGAACAAGAAAACAATCAATTTAATTACCTAAATTAGATCATGTTTCTCACAATTATGGTTCTGACAGAACACAAACTAACAATAACATTATATCAATGTTATAATTTACTGTTAACGATATAACCATTACATACAACATGTGTTATATTACATTTATATTATTGAGTGAGAAATGATATTATTGTATAATATATTAATTTGTATTTTGCAAGACGTTGAATAACAATATGTTATGAACTATTAGTGTACAATTTGTCATGATTATATTTTGTGTTTTGAATCTCATTTGTTTAGATTTTGATTTGTTTCTCTTCTTGTTATAATTGAATTTATTACGTATTTTATTTTGTGTTATAATATATCTTTCCTATAATTTTTCTCTTGACCTTATTTACTCGAGCTTAACTTATCCCTCACAAAAGTTCGTGATTCAGGACAACAAAAATAGACATGTGATCTGTTTTTATCTAAGAATAAATAGTCTATTATTACGGCAGAAAAATCAAGCGTCACAATGAAATATGTGATTCACTTTTTTCTGGAAGAAATTTCGATATACGTCGGTTTTATTCATTAATAAAAGTTGCACATTTCACACAAAATAAACTGACTTTTGCAATGACTGAACTATGTAGATGTCTTGTCATCAAAATGGTGACATTAATTTCCGAGAGTATGCCGAAAAAAGATTTAATCACTAGAAGCTTAAAGTTTGCTGTTGCTGCATGTCGTTAAACTACGAGACCCGAGTCCGAATCCGGTGTACGGAAATGCAGGTACCTGTGCGAGTCGAATTTATAGCAGAATTTCCGGTCGAAGCACACGAGTATGAATCATTTTCTTACGAAAGGCTCATAATGTCCGTTCTCATTGAATTAGTCAGTCAATGTTTCATGTAGAAATTCTTTGTCTATTTTTAGCGAGTCTTTCTTTCATAACATTTAAAAAGGAAATGTGAAGACAACTTTTTAAAACAATAAGAGACTGAATATAAAAATACAACAGTAAGGCTATATAACACATAGCATATAAAATTTTTTCAAGTATTTTATTTGTTGGTTTTATAAAATTAAACAAGAGTAACTTTAAATAAATTTTATTATATTTAACAATAGCATATATGCATTATACATAAATTTAATAAATAATCTTTTTTAATAATATTCTATGATAATTCATATTACATATACACATATATATAATTTTTATCGCTGTGTCTGTACCTTTGTGTTTGTTTTAAAACTTTATCAAACCAAGGGTGCAGCTGATTTGGGGATTAGTCCAAATATATACCACGTGATGAGGTTCCGGCGCGGATTTGCACGCACGCACAAACGTCCACCCACGCCGCGATTGTTCACCCGCATTTTGCGATAAGTTTGCAACACGCGAATTCTCGACAACAACGGTTTAACGAACTGACGGCTACGTGACGCCAGGTCGACAGCTTTGTTGCTTAAATTGAGCGCCATTCGTGAAAAATTAAACAAGTCACACTTCGTTGGAAACGGGAATCTGAAATATATATGCGAGAAAAAGCGCGAAGGGTAATAATTAGAATTAATTGAACAGTTGAATTACCGTTAAAATATTTATGTATTAATTATTACTGATTCAATTTTGTTTATTTTATTTTATCTTATTTTGAATTTTTTAACTTGATTAAGATGATGCGTTTATATGCGCAGCGATTTAATATTTGCGTAAATTTATACAGAATTCACACTTTTTAACAATTTTGATAATCAAATAAACGAGCAGTAAGCACGAGGACGTGGGCGAATTTCATTCGATCGTGAATAGAGCTGAATCAGCGGCCTCTATTTTTAAAGTTTCGCGACGCGTATATACAAACGCATATATCACATTTAATTGAAATCCCAGATGACGAAATATTCTCTTTTTAAATTAAAGAGATTTCAATAGTCAAACAAAAGCAAATAAAATGAAATCTGAATTAATTTGAATGTGCAATACCTGTTATACGCGTATTTGTCTTTCGTAATGTCTCTTTCTTTGAACTTCGAACAGCTCAATTATCTTGTGTACGTTATCTTATTTAAACACAGTAGGGAACCAAAGACTGTCTTTGACACTTTTCACCGGTATAACTACTCCTTTGTTGTATAACTACGATGAAATGTCGCGTGTCGCTAGCGCGAGGCTTTCGTGCCGACATCGCAAAGCACCGTGAACGATTAATCTTCGTCCCTCGTAATCTTCGCTACGACCGTTAAAGGCAGTCTATAAATGAAAAGAGCTATCGTGCGTTCTCACTTGAGAGAGATCAGTCATATCCAACCTCTTCGAGTCCGAAACGTATAAATCTCCTTTTCAGAATAAAAATAACGAAATAAGTGTCTAAAATTGAAAAGTAAATAGGTATATGTAGTAAATAAAAATAAAAAGTCCTCTCGAATAACGAATAAATATATATTTAATAATGAGAATTTACGTCACAACTACATAAGGAAATATTACATTTTTGAGTATTTGAGAGAAAGTTGAAGTGCTTTCGCGAGTTGTCATTGGCACGAATGAGTAAGGAACGGCTTATGTCGATTCTGTTATATGCTTTAAGGCGCCGTGCTGTGCCAGTTCGCAATAGTCCCGGATCGGTTTGGCGGCGTCGAGTTTACGTCTTGAAAGGGGTTTATCGCTTCTATGAGACGCACTATATTTTCTCATAACGTTGCCGGCTGCGCCTCGAAGAAAAGATCGCCGGCTTTTATGAGGTAATCGCTTAACTGTTAGCTTATTTTCCCGACATACACAGCGTGTACAAAGGCGTATATACAACCTGACGATAAAGTCATGATGATAATAATATGACATGTTATGTCCCGGGACTGAACATCATTTCATTCAGAGTGACAGTGCGTTGGAAACATTATATTAAAACAAAAAAGATAACTTGTATATGTAATTTTATTAATATATTTTTAAAAACTTGTAAAGTACTTATAAATGTACTAATTAATAGACAGTGAACATGACTTTTGGACAAAGTACAAAATATTAAATATTAAATTTTTAATATGTACGACTCTAAAATACATTTGTTGTTTATAAAAATTTAATATCAAATTTATTTAGAATCGTACATATCATTAAAAAATTGAATATTTGAAATATTTTATCACTTGGTCCAACAATTGGTTCAAATCCACTAACTACTACATTTATCTTATCTTATCTCTTATTTATTATTATACTTATATTATCTATATTATTTTAAAATACTAATTATATTTCTACATTATTATATATAGATACTTATTATATGTTTCTAATTATTGCTAATTAATTGTAAGACTTGTTAACATAAATTTAAACGAAAAATCGCTCGATTTGAAGATATTTTTAAAAAATTATGTTCTTTGTAATAATCGCAAAAGAAATATTTTAGCTGTCTATATTTCTTTGAGGCGAAAGTGTAAATTAATGTATCAATTTTGATAGAGAATGCGGTCTGTTAGGTTACAGCTTGGACGGTATGACGCCGTCTGAATTACGCGTGACATGGTTGTCAGAAACAAGCATTAAACTAATTTCATATGTGTACGCTGTGTGTGAGAGCATCGATTAAATCATACTGTAGAAAGCTGGGCATTTTGCTGGAGTTGTATTCAGCTCTATTTTACACATAAATCAGAGTGAATTCGTGATTCAGTAGATTCATTTGCTATTATTTGTATACAAGAAGTGTAATAAAAATGTTAACATCCTTCGACTTGACACTTTTTATAAGTTGCATTAAAATTTAATTTAATTAATTACACATATCTGTCATTATATAGATACTTTTTTAATTAAAATATTATGTTAAGATTCTCTCTTGATTTTAATAATTCAGATTTTTCTATAATATTCTATATTTAAAACTTAATTAAGGTTGTTTTTAGAATTGCCATATAAGACAGATTTAAAAAAGGGAGAAATATTTTATTTCATTTGTACAAAAAAATTAAAGTTTATTGTAGGAAAGTTAAAATTTATTTGAGACACATTGTATAATTGTTTTACAAAATCTGTAATACCAATTGGTCATTTTCACACGGTAGCAAAAAGAAAGGAGAAATGTTTCTCGGTCGTTATGAGAGAATCTTTCTATGTGTACAAGGGGAATTAGTGTAGGTACTTAGGAACAAATGCTCTGTGCTCTTTAAAGCGGATTTTAAGTTCCTTTGCTTTCTTGCTGGTGGTAAAGCGTCTCGGCAATAACACAATATTGTCGAGATAAAATCTTGTCCATGATTGTTACAAAAGACGACGAATTAGAAAGTTTTAGACGCGCAGATGTCTCCATGAAAATTAATAATCTAGAAAATAAAATTAAAAAAAAATAAGTTTTAGTATATTTGTATAATAATAGAGATTGTTGTAAAAATCACATTTCTTTCCAAGTCCAATTAAATTTTATTTGATTACTTTACTCGAACACATCTTAGATGTTTCAACGAAATTTTCACGTTGATGAAGTAGAGAAAAATTCGAATGTAGTAGAAAGAATTAGTGGCTTGACGCAGCGAAATCTTTCATACTTGTTCTGTTAAACCATGTAAAATCAATGAAGGAATTCCTCCGTTCGCTGGCGTTACGTTTCTTCCTCATCGCAAGGCATAGAATTTAATTCCTTTCCTGGCACTATATATCAGAGTGGATGTAACTGAATTTGCTGGCTTGTGTGGTTCTGGCTGGCTTACTCGCTCGCGGTTTCGGCGAGAAACACCGTCAGTCGTCCTTGTATCCAATGTAAATTTATACAGCGGTTTGTGAAACCACCCACTAAGAAAAGACGTTCTTGAATTGCTCCCATTTGGCTCTATCTCAATTTTTTCACTTTTATAATAAAAATATTATTAATTTAAAATACAAACAAGAGAATTAATGAAACATTAGTATATGTAATTTAATATAATATAATTAGATGGTACATTTTTTTTTTAATTTTACAAAAGTTTTATATTTTGTAATTTTACATTTTTCTTTTTATTTTCGATTGTATATTACATTTTTTATATCTCTTTCCAAGAGACTCTTTCTACGCTTATGGCTGACGATGGAAGTTACGAGGTGGCTTCTCCAGCTATGACTCGCCACGAAAATTACACTCATCCACCGAGAGAGAAAGGGACAGAGAGAGAGAGAGAGAGCGTATTTATGCGAGTCGGACGTACCGTACATGCAGGGTGTGGTCGGCGCACCCTCGCGCTGCTGAATTTTCTCCCTTCGCTCTGCCTGCCGTTGCTCTTATCCTTTTGACTTTCCTTTTTTATCTCCTCTTGTCCATCTCCAATCTTCACCTCGTCCAGATCTACCAATACACGTGATGAAAGATTTAAAATTGTTATAATTGAACTTCTAACATGAAAAATGATATTCTCTATTTTAATAAATAATAACAAATTAAATAAATTTAAATAGTTGTATTTTCATATATCGATCTAATATCTGATAGTGCGCTGTAAGCTAAGATGAAAAGAATAGAAGGTTTTTTAAGATAATTATAATATGATCTAAGTTACAATGTAACCCCGTTTAACTCATGCGTAACAAGTTCGAGTCGAGTATGCATGCTATGCAGAAATGCACGTAGAGATACATCGTGCACGAACTTCCTCATCCCTGCGGTTTATCATCAAGTGTTGCGGGAGCGTGTTATATGCAGGTATTAATGGATATTTGTCGGTCGTAGAGAAACGGACGGTCGAACGCGTCCGATGCGACGCGACGGATGTAAATGAAATATCGTGCTCTTGCATGGGACTTGTATGAATAATTTCCGAATGCGTGCGAAATGTCGCATTTGCTTTATTCGAAGGAACATCGTCCCGGAGGAAGAATTACATCCGATAGATCCATCGTGCGCGTTTATTTTGTTCCTCTTTCGCACGTCGAGGGTAGTTGCATCGATGCAATTTATCTGCCTCTTCTCTCTCTCTCTCTCCCTTCCCTCTCTTTTTTCCTATCTCTGTTGTCATCTGGAATTTGCATGAAAATTTCGATCACCGCCGAGTTCATGCATCGCGGATGAAAGTTTAATCCCTCACGGATGACACGACGTTCGCTTCCAACATGGTGAAATAAAAAAAAAAAAAATGGAACTTCAGTGTTCCATCGTTGCACGTTCTGCAGTAATTTTTCGTTATTTCGCCATCAATGGTGGCTTATTGTCAGTGTTACAATCTTTAACAAGACAAAATATACGTTTCTACGTACAACTTTAAGTCCATTTATAAATATAAAATATTATAAAAGAGAAAATGATTATTATTTTGAAAATCATTACCGAACTGTAGAAAAAAGAATTGTTAGAAATAATTCATGTATAAATAATTATTGCAGACATAAACGTTTCCGTCGCGGTGTATCAAGCATTATTTTTATTAGATGCATAAAAGTCAACGAATCCGAGATTAATGGAAGAAGATGACTTACGATCGAAATATTTAAGGAACGTCGCTTTCACTCGCGAAATTTCAATCGAGTGGGATAGAATGAAACGCAAGAGAATCGAGGATATATTTTATTGAAGCATTTGTCATGCGCTTCTAGCTTGGCAGTCAGAATATTTCCCGGCTTTGCGAACTGGTACAATGTTGCGCCATAAATTAGCGTCGGTCGAGACGCATGCATACTAATCGATACTCGCGCGTGGAAATTTCTCATTTTGCGAATCGGTAACTGCGCTTTGTTTCCGCGACGATGCGTTCAATGGACTTCACGCTCGAATGGAAACTTCTGAATTGGCCTTTGAATGAAAATTCATTTAATAAAGACATACGATACCGAATTTTACAGCTATCGAAATCGTCGCTCGTTATTTTCGCCATTCAGAATTCCGACACGTTTTTTCATGCGACGCAAAGTTGCATGTGATTTGCGTAAATTCAACGGGAAATGAATTTATCCCGCAATTCACTGAAGTTTTTACTGCGTGGAAAATATTGTAGACAGGCCAGCTTTCTTCGCCGCGAGGAATTAATGAAACGCTATAAATCGTCGTTGCTACATGTTTGAATGAATTGCAAATTAAATTGATTTTTACACGCATCATTGAAAATTCTGATTATATTTTATAATTATACTGTAAAGAAAACTTAATGGGAAAAGTTTGTGATTAAATTAAATTTTTTATGTTAATTATGATTCATAATTATCAGTTTCATAATTTACTTTACACTATTTTATATTATTAAACATTTTTACAATATACTTTAATTTATAAATGTTATAAATTATTTCTACTTTTTTAAAAGAGTATCTTTTTCGTCAAAAAATTTCATTTAGTTTCAGGAATTTTAATTTAATTTCGATGAACTGAATTTTACGTGAAGAACAAAGATTCTTGTTTTATTCAAGAAAATATTCAAGCATCTGAATTGTGGGTAGCAAGTTTTTCTCTTGAACGAGCTATCGATTGTCAAATAAAAAAACGGTGTCGTCTTGTTCGGCATTTATTCCCGCTTCTTGCAAGATGCAAAAGATCCAAAGAACCTATGCCACATTGGAAGAGCTTCCCGGAATTTCTGAGGACCCACGCGAACGTGATCAGCATTGAAGATTCGGGACATTTGCATGAAAACTTTCTCATTTATCGTGTCTAGGAAAAACACCATTGACAAAAAAAACACTTATCTCCTTGAATATATTTTAAATTATCTCATGCATAAATTGGAGACATTTGTGTATAATTAATAAATTTAGAATGAACAATGAATTTTAAAACAATGCTAAAAAATAAGATATCTATTATGTTTCTGATCTTTTAAAAATAATTTTTCAATTAGCTTAGAAATTTATTTGATGATAAATTTATTTTTGTTAATTCTGGTTTACTTAATTTGTTAATGGTTTACTAAATATGTTAATAAACAAATTAAAAATTTAATCAAGTGGAAAACGTATTATAGAAAAGTTTAAAGATATTATCTAATATAGGCAGTCCAAATTAACACTGATAAAGAATATCAACTTCTGCAGTTTCACTTCTCGAATATATTCGACGATGCAGTTATTAATTTATTGTAGGTTTTCTTTTAGTTCAGTCGATTAATTGTCACCGTCCGCCTACAATAGGCAACTTTACGTCGATTAATCCTCTCGTTCTGTTGTACTTACGATGTGCATCGAGCGTAATGGTCTCCAGGTCAACGGGCAGATGCATGATGAAGTGACGCAGCGATGTGTTTAGTGTGTTACATTTAGTGCTCGGAATGCCGCGAATAATTATTCTGAAAGGAATGAAAATATGCTTGTGTGTGTGCCTGTAAATAAGAAGAAAAGAGAGTTTATGTTTTATGAAAATGTAAAACATAATTTATAAGAAAAGTAAAGATTTTTTCTTTAAACATATAAAAATTAAAATTAGAAAAATTTATAACGTATGAAATTTCAAATTTTTTTTAAGAAAGCCAAAGCCAATCTTTAATTTGAATTTTGCGGAAAGATTTTTAGTTTCAATTATTATAAATATTTAAGAAGTATTATACAAAAAAATGAGAGAGAAACGTTTTGTTAATATAAGCTAAAAATACATTTTTTGTTTTGAAGAGTAAATAAAATGCAAAAATACTGAAATTGGTTGAGAGAATTCCGATGTTTTTTTATTTCGGATAATTTTTAATGTAGTAACCGGATAATTAACGACGAATAATAACAACGATATAGTACATTTGAAAGTGCGTTATCATGCCTCATAATGGATTATTATTTTCAACAAGCTCGGCGTGTATAGCAAATATTTTAGAAGCACTCGCTCGTGTGAGCGAACATCTGTTTGACATACAATGGCGGAGAAACGGCCGTAACGAGAAGGGCCAATTTTAATTTTATGATAATACTGTATAATACATGATCAGTTTATATCGCCACCGTAACAATAAGCCAACAGGGAATTTGCAAGGCAGAAGATACAGGCTTGACGAACTCGATGACGCATGAGCGTGCATTATCGATTATTAACAAATTTATTGCTAACTAAAATGATAAAATTATAAAATAAAATTATCGTTATTGCGAAAATGTGGAATGCATAATTTTGTAAAATGACATTTACGAAATTCCGAAAGGGAAACATTACCGTTTTGCGAATTGCAAATTCATTTTCTATAAAACATTTTAATTGTAGATTTCCCTTGATAAGTACCATTTTCAGTATCATACATGCAAATGTTAATGGATAAACGCGAGAGTGATTCCGTATGATGTTACCAGCGTAAATGTAGCGACGAAAAACGGCGGGATCACGCGATTAGGTTTGTTGCTTTAGGATCGTGTTGCTGAGGAAACGACGTCGTGGTTAGTCAGAGCTTCAACCGTGGCAGATGGTGCAGCCTAAACAATGACAAATGTTCAACCGCACGTTCTGATGCTGTCTTTCAAGCATCACCAATGTTACCCCAAACAATTTTAACATAACTTTACTTAGATGACGTATTAATAATAATTCTTCGAATTTAGTTAAATATATGTATATTTTCGATTCTTCTTCATAACTTCTTCTGCATATACCATTGGTGACAGATTTTTATATCTATAAGTAAGCGAAATTTTTTGATGTGCTTTTGCGAAAGGCAGAGGAACGCAACTGCTATGCAAATTATATGAGAGAACCGTTCGTGACAAAAAGGGTTGATTGGCGCAAAACGGTGAGATTAACACGCTTCCTCCTTTTTTTGAGGGAGCTATTGGTTTTTTTCCTCGTGTAGTTATTCCACCCACGTTTTGTTTACCGTACCACCGAATGCTTGCGTAACCGGAAACGCTGCTGCACGATTGACAACGGATACGGAAAGAGAGAGAAAGAGAAAAAGAAAAATAGACGGGGCCATGACCAAAATGCAAATTCGCATGTATTCTAATACGTTAAATCGTAGTTGCCAGTGATTTTTATCTGACAGTTTTATTTTGTGAAGGTATACAAGCTGTTCTTTGAAAGATCTATGTACATACATGATTTCCATGAATAGTAAACAAACATATTTTATACAAGCGTAGACGTCAAGAAAACGTTTCTTAAACATTACAATTCTGAAATTATTTTAAGAGCTATTATAAGAGTCTGGCTGTAAAGGCAATTCAAATAAAATCCGAGAATCTCTTTCGTATATTTGATTTTCCGGTGAGAATAGAATCGTCGTGGAGACTGACAATAACGGTGAGGAAGGCATTGAGGACATCGAGGGCAAACCGGAAACCGGGTCAACGAGGTCAAGTGGCCAGCCGAGTGATCGAATTGGTCCTCGTTAAAAGACTTTAATACGCGAAACTGCAGCAACATGAGATGATGAAAAAACACGTTCAATAAATGACGCGATGCTCACCGTCGGGAAGTTCTCGGCATTCTTTCTCTCTTCTCTTTTTCCTTGCGCATTTCGTTTAATCTACATTTCTCTTTCTTTTGTTTTCTGTGTATGTACAGACACGCTTTGCATTAACCTACTCGCGAAAGCGCGAGTGCAGTGCTCATTAACTGAAGCATCCAACCGCAATGATATTGTGGCAAATCGTAGCAGCCTTATACGTATACTCGTATATACCTTTCGAAATTGTAGCTTATTACGCATTGCTCTTGTTTATGAATGCCACATATGTATATATACATATTTGAAAAATGTTTATGGCCTTAGGAAATATCTCATTATCGGAAATCTGTTTCAATAAATAAATAAATAACATTAAATATAATTTTGAAGATATGAATTTTGTAAAGAATTATTCAAAAAAATATTTTTGATGTAGATAAATAAAGATAATGTTATCATAACTTTTGTATTAGATATTTTTCATATCTTGAATAGTTTCTGAGATATTACAAAAAAGCTAAAAATCGTTTTACATATAACTGATTTCATTCCTTAAAACTTTTTCCTTATTAGAAAATATCAGTCGATATTTATATGTATAATATTTATATGTATAAAAAGTTTTATTAAAATTAAAATTGTGAGCTTTGAGAGGTTTCCTTGTCAGTTTTTATACCAGTAAAGAGCATCAACGAATTAAAAGAAGAAAATTAAATTAATCGAGATATGAACAAATATATTAAGTTAGAATAGTTATATAATTATTTAAGCTATAATGAATGTAGTAGTAATTTAGCTAGCACGGAGCACTTGTGATAAATCAAGAAGGATAAAACTAGTTGCGGCAAATTAAACATGGTAGATATAACTAATTGAACAAACATAAGTTAAGCATAGTAAATTTTGACAGCATTTTAGTATTTAAGTTATATATCACACATTAGCGTAAACCGTAATTATTTTACTTCGTTGATTTTTCCTAGAATTTTCCTCGAATTACAGGTCGCGGTTAAATTTAGCGCCTCCGGTTCGGACTCCGGAGTTCAATCGATATTAACCTACCTCATTATTTATGATTAAATTTTCCCCGCAGTGAACTTGCGTGTTCCATAAATTTTATCGTCCCAGGAACCTCGAAATTATCTTCCCGGTATTATTAATTTGTGTAACCGTATGCGTTTTGTACTCTGCTTTTTATTTAATTTCTTTTTAAAGTCACATTTCTCCGCGGTTGCTTTATTAACTGCACTCGTAATAAAATGCAACAATATCCTATCCGCACTGTCTGTATTACATATTCTGTACTCAAAAATACATCGGACAATCATAAATATTCATTAAAAATATTTATAATGGTAATTACATATATATATATATATATATACGCTTTACATTCGCCTAAAATTGCCTTCGTAACGATGTAATAATATGGTTTCGCAGAGCCATTTGGAGTTTAGTGTAAATTAATTTACGTTAATATAATTTATGTTGAAAAAAATATTTAGTCGGTGTACATCAAAGCGTGAAAAAAATTAAAAAATTAAGCACCTTTATTTTTTTATTTTCAGAAGTCTACTTATATTATAAGTCTAATTATATCATTGGTTTTAATCATGTGTAAAAGTCAAACGACGCAGCGTTTACATAGACGTGGACATTGGAAGTGCAATGTACAGACGATTAGCTCGATCGACTTTACGGACACTTCCGCTTCGGTAACCATTTACAGTCCCGTTTTTCCGCTTGTACGCCACGTCGTTTGCCACCCTGTCGTTTACGGAAGCACACGGATGTCGAAAGTCACGCCTAGTATGCAATGTGGTGAAAAGGTTGAGGAAACATCGCCGTTACGGTTCAACAAGCGTTGATGCGAAGTCGTGCAAGAACATGCCAGTCGCGCGCGTTTTCCAGGAAACACGAAGAAAAAACCAAACTGCAAGTTTGACTTCTCCATTAATGGAGACTAGTTAACCCTGAAAACGTAGATCGGCGCACGGTCAATTCCTGCACTCTCGTATTTACACTGAGTGAATCGTTTCTCTGGAAATATTATTCGCAAACAGCAATACAATAAGTGCAAAATACTCTCTGTTATAATTGGTATTCTCAATTTACCACAAAATAAATTGTAAAATATTAATCTCAAATAATTTTATAAAATATTAATGTATTTGTTGTATTAGTTTAAACAAAACACAAAGACATTACCTCTTCGTAACATGGTTTACAGGTCACAAATTTTAAACATATAATATTTATTGTAATGACAAACGCGTACGACCACAAATTTAGAATATATGGTAAATTATAAAATATTAATTATACAGAATATTTGTAATATCTCTCTCTCTCTCTCTCTCTCTCACCGAAGATCGAACATATAGTCTGCATTATAATTTAAATAAACAATGTCATCATGCACGGGCTATTAATTTTAAAATTAATATATCTATTATATATGCAATATTCACAATGCAGAACGAATATTAATTACCATTGACAAAATTGGATTACACATCTGTAATTTACTCACCGCCGAAATGTAATGCCATTAAAATTTGACACGTTTTGTCCGTTCGCTCCCTTAAACACGGAAGGCCAAACGAGATGAATGGTCGGACGACATCAAAGGCGAACACTCTCCTTCTACCTACAGGCCTACGTGGATATGCATACGCGCATACGCTCTATGCTCAGACACAAAGGCGAGACTTTTCCAAGAGGCAACCTACCATCTGACCGCGACTGTGCATCTCGGGAGTATTGTATTCTGCCGTCATAAGCAATGTAACTGGTGTACGTTCCTAACGTTCGTGAGGAAGCCGAGATTGGAGATACGGAAGAATGAGAAAAAGAGAAGGAAATTTCATCGCTGTCTTTACAACTTTGCGCTCATCATGACTGCGGCTGTGATAGGAATACCTTCTATGATTGTCGTATTTTATGATTTGCTGTTGCAGCTTAGCTGCGCTGTGTGTGAAATTAAAGAAGAAATTATCACACATTGATATTATAATTATAATTATAATTTAACGTAGAATGCACAATGACCTTCTTGAATCTATATCTATATTTTCCTTAACATTTAAAATTAATTTTTTCAAATCTTTAAAGAATGAAGTTAGATCGCGTTATTCGATCTATTGCATGATTGTTAATCAATTTGATTGAATGGATAATATTCTGATAATTTTTAAGCATTTCTTTTTTCATTTACTGCGACTTTGCCGAAGATTGTGATCTTTGACACGCAGATTCTTTGCGTCGAGCGTCGCAGATGATCCGAACGTGATCCATCCGAGAAACACGTTTCCCCCTTTTGCTCTTTGGAAAAGAGATTCTCCTATTTTTTTATCAACGCTATCGCGGAAGCCGTGACCGAGTTTCTTCACCACGCGACTTTTCTTGCAATTCGATAAGCGCAACTGTGATGCCAGAACAAACGATATGACCTTGTCCTTTTGTTCGACTGCTTCAGGGTTCATTGGTGTTGCCGATAACGTTTAATGGGAGGGCTCGCGTTAGGCGAACTTTATGTCGCTTTTAATTCAACTTTCCCCATTCTTTTCATGACTTTTTATTTGACCTTTCCCATCTTTTCCATGATTTATTCATACTGCTATGTCATTACATCCTCGTTGCTATTTTCCGTATTAGAAAATATGTTGCAAGTTGATAATCGAACTATTTTTGTTTTTAATTCGTTAACTTAAACATTTATTTGTTTTCTTCATATTTATAATTAACGAGATCACGCGAAAGTATTGTGGAAAAAAATTCAGTCTACAGTCTATAAAGGAAATGTTTGAGAGTTCTCCTCGCGTTAAAGAGACACATCGACGGCGCGTTTAAACACTAAGTCCGATGGAAAGAAAAGGGCTAGAAGGGGAAGTCTCTGAAAATATCTCTTTGTTCGAGACATTCCTCGATATATTTTATCCGCCTTAAATGGCGGCGTAAGCAAGCAGTGACGTGGTGCGCGGTGCAACCGGTTCTCCAAAGCAAAAGGGATCCGCGAACAATGCGGGAGAAATCTTGCGTGCTCGATGACCAAACACGGCCTAAGTCCAACCGGCACCCTCCGCGGGTCGCTTGCGTGTCTCCCTTCGTGGACGACGGACGCACGTGCGTGTTCGCGCGTTTACAAGCCGCTCTATATGGCCTCGACGAAACATAACTGGTAAAGAACGCGTAATACGCTATAAAAGATACCTTATGACTCTGAAGTATTGAGAACAATTTAATTTCAAGAGATACACGGAAAATTAAAATGACTTAACTACAGCGATAAGAGGAATGTATTGATTTAGTGTCCACTAAAGAAGTAGTTATCCTAGAAGATCTTATACATACTATTGACAAAATTTAATTAAAGAGATAATCGTAGAAATAATAATAAAATTTATATTCAGATTTTTTTGAAATTTTGATATTTATTTTTATATCATAGTTTTAAAAACTAATTTAGGAATAATAATACATAATTATTTTTTATATTTATATTTTTATTACTCTCTCTCTACTTCTTCATTTAAAAACTGCTGTGATATCTTTATAAAAAATTATTCTATCGTTAAATATACATATTTGTATTTATATATCTATATAAAATTTTACAGTTAAAAATATGTTTAAGTTTTCTAATATTAAATGTTTAATTAATTCTTAAATGAAGGAAGTTTCTTGATAGTATTTGAAATACAATTTTCTTCTCGATATTTATTTTATATGATTTTTTTAATTGGGCAATTTGTTTCGAAAGATGTTTTAATTTTATTAAGTAGCAGGATGATTATGGAGTCTTCCTTCGGTAATACTATCTTGCCTGGCCCTTTTAGTTATCATTGGTGGTCTTTCTATAACATGATATTATAACAAACATGAGGTGATGAGCGAAGGCAAGAATACTCTCTTCAGAAATGTTTTTAAATGAAATATTTGTGCAGTGAAATGTTTCTTTCACAAACCGAGCGAAACGATAATAGATAGGATCTTTACTAATAATGTGAAAGTAAAAAATAGAATTAATTGTATAGCATTAGTTAACTTTAATTTGAATTAATTTAAATTTAAATTTAATTTTTATTTTATGTTGGTAGTAACAGTAACTCTTGTCACTAAAATAATTCAAATTACAGTTTAACACAATTCTTTAATTTTTAATTTTAGTAAAAATTTATACGCTTTTAAAACAATATGTCATAAAATATATATCACCTATAGACTATTATATTTCTACAAGCTTTGTATATTTTATAGATTTTTCATGCTTGAGAAATTGGCTCTAAAAGGTGTCGTTTCAGTGAGATTGTAAATTTTCATATCATGAATATTTTATGAGACATTTTTACGAGACAATTTCTTAGTTCACATATTTCACATATTTTCTTGGCCTATTTTTTATTGTCAAGATGTAAATATAATTTTCATAGTATGTCTATATATGCGTGTGGTTTATGAGATAAATACAATTGAAACGTCTGAAAGCAGGTAGATTAAATGGGGAAGGAAGATCGAACATCAATCGTCCTAATGACATCCCGTGATTTTAAAGGCTCTTTTATCGAGAAAGTCGGAAAACGTCGCATTTAGGTATCGCTGATACTTGAAAGGTTTTAAAGATGCACGAAGACAAGCGAAATTATCCGCGTAAAAATAATTCTAACCATATTAATTAATAAATTATTATGATTTACCAAGCTAAATTGTTTCACGCTTTTCTCATTTTCGTAATGTCGAACGTTTTTTCACTAAGAATAGCTTTTTATCGTTTTTTCTTATTTTTTTCTTCTCTTCGCCGAAAGTCGGAACAGCGCGAACGCGAGCTTTTTTATTTCCTGGCACGAATCGGAATTCGTTCTCGTGGCGGGCGATGGTGGCGGCGGTCGGGAACAAGACGCTTCCTTCGTCTGGAACGACACTCGAGGAACCCCTAAAGATAGCGACACCCCGCCACGTGTCGACTAGCAGACTTCCGACCGTTTCGTCATCTCAACGAACGCTTTCCGCGAAATTTGCAGCGATTTTAATGCGTCAATATTAATGTCGAAATTACGTCCACGTTTCTTTTCGCACTTCAAGCATATTAAATTAAGAAAATGAGATTGATGATTATGTTATTGCAATTCGTATGTTATTAAATTCCATTGAATGAATGGGCTCTGTATAAAAAGAAATATATACCTGGTCAAATGTACAATAATTGTAAACAGAATGCATTGCTAAAAAATAAATAGAGATTTCTTCAAAATAAGGTTGTTTAAAAATAAGTTCTTAAAAATATAAAATTTGCCTAAATGTAATTTGAACAATCAACAATTATTATTATTACTCTTGAGATTAATTGTATAGATATATAGAAAATAGAGATTTTTAATAATTTTTTGTTTTGAATTATTCAAATCTTTCTTTTTATTGACACACACAAGTTTATTTGTAAACATCATTAAAATAAAAAAATTGTTTTAAAATATTATTATTAAAATTATTTTTTTTAAAATTATTTTATATTATTTAGACTTAATTTGTTGGATATTATTTACATATACTATTTATATATATATATTATTTATATATATCTAAACTAAAAATTTATAGTTTAATTATACGTTATATAGAAAAATTCCTCTAACAAAAAGTACTTAAGTCCTTAAATATTAACGTATTTCTTTTAAATACAATATCAATGGTGATATAATTTAATAGCAAGCTGAGCTTGTTTCTAATTAATTTCTCGGGCTACACAAATACCTATTCTCCTATACAAGTTTGCATATGCATGTTTAGCTGGTACGTTTATGTACAATATATTACATTTACATTTTGCGTAATATGATATATGGTAAACCTCTGTAAATCCTATATAGTCTTTTCCGATCTTGCGACCTATAATTTACGTTTACGACCGTGCAACGTAACAATCTAAAAAGAATATTTAACGCGAAATAACTGACCGTGACTCAGCATGCGAATGAACGTTTATGTCTTGCAAATTTCCATAGATCTTTCACCTCTTTCTTGGCCTTTACATTCTCTTTTGAAAATTATCCGCAATTTTTATACTTGACAAAACTATACTTTAACATTAAGAGGCCAGTATTCGTCAAATCTTTATTTGCAAATAAATCCATTACTAAAAATATATAATATGTTAATGCACTTAAGGATGCATATTTTTTTAAATCTTTTAGGCAATAAAGTCATACTCTATTACGTGAAATAAAAATTTTGTGTTTATTATTCTTACCATGCAGTTTTTTTATCAGACTTTTTGGTCAACGTGTTTGTTAGACAGAAAAAGTAATAAAATAAAATTAATACACAGGTAAAATGTTAGTAAAACAAAAACTAGTTTTATGAAAAGGTCCGAAAAATATTTTTCTTTTACGATTTCAAGTATGCTGAATGTTTTTCAGCACCAGCTGGTTACCACAATTTTTTTTCGATATATGATACACAGATAAATCGATATAGTTAAGCGTAAATAAGCACTTCGTATTTGCACGCACACATATATCCGGTATACGCAAACGTATATTCCGATGATGGAATTACATAGTGCACGTTTTATCCTCGTTACGGTAACGATCTCGTGTCACAAAATAATTTCCACTTTGATTCGTTCGCGTTTTCGCGCTCGTTAGCAGCGTGTAAAGAGAAAAGAAAAGATTTAACCATGATTTCTATCAACATGCGACTCAATAAATCGTCGTAACTAGTGAACGAATCAATTAAGAAAAAGAAAGAGAAAGAGTTATCATTTCGTAATATCGGCTCCGCATGCACGATCTGATAATACATACTGAACTATTTCTCATTTGGTCGGTTGGCAAGTAATCACGGTAATGTGCATAAATTAACAGCCTGGCGTACGAGAACGTAGAGTAGTTGTAAATTTGCGAATACGTTATAGTGTTCAATTCAATGTGTTAAATTCAATGTGGAGTATATTAGATTTCAAGCTTTGAATTACGATCAAATCGTAAACATAGATTTTCTTAAATTTCTTTATCGATTAATAAAATTAAATTGATAACTGCAGTATCTAATAATATGTGAACCTTATCATATGCAAGATTTTGTTAAAGACAAAAAAATTGAGGGGAAGAACATTTTTTATATCTAATTTTAATTATCATTTTATGAATGATTATGTTTTATTTATTTAATATCGTTGTATTTCTTTTCTCTGTTGCAGCAAAATTATCTCATGAGATTCGGTTACTTACCTGAGACCGATTTGGAGACAGGAAACTTGCGAATGGAAGGCCAACTCAGGGATGCTATCAAAAATCTTCAGGTAAGCAAAATTATGATATAAAGAGAGATAAGATTTCATCTCATTGTAAGATACAAACGAGAAACCGTGTAGTAATTTAATACCTCTACTCTTATGTAAAAAAATACTATTGAATTAATGAAAAAACTGTGTTGGAACGCGAATAGTGGACAATATTGGATTCGAATGGTTTTTCAATTATTTTTAATCGTTTCCAATTTTTTCGTGAATCCAATAGTATTTTTCCAAACGGGCAATCTTTCAGTTTTTTATAATAAACTACTTTTTTCTATGTAGAGATATAGAAAAAGATAGTTTATTTTTAAGAATTGCGTAGAATTTTCTATAAAATTTACAGTTTTAGAATTTTAATTGAAGTGTTTTATTTAACAAATTTATTCTACAAATTTTTAAATAGAATTTAATTACGCATCAATTTCTGTAATTTGGCTTACATAAATTGTTATTCTCGTTGCAATTTACGTAATATAATATTTTGAAGTAACAATAATTATCAAATATTATTTAACTATATAGGCTTTAGGTACATCAATAGAACGGAGGTAATAAATTTCTTTATTCATGAAAACGCTATCCATCGATTCCCCGGAAGCTGTCGCGAATTGATAGGAATTCTGTCGAAAGAAATAGGAAAATAGAGCAAATGTCCCGAGGGATTTCGTCAAATGCGGCCATATATCCTCCTTATTCTCGATTCACATGTAAATCTCTATTGAGCGAACGCGCGAGAGCGGCATTCTTACTATTTTTCTCTCGCAAACGTCTGCATTCCTAATCATTGTCTGAGAGCAATAGGATTGGTTAGATTACTGGTCGAAGGGATCAAACTCAAATGTGAGATGAAACGCATCAGAATGCTTCGCATATTCTAATCTCAGATCTAAAGCTCGGGGTTCCATCTGTAGACTACGTCTCTCGATGGTTTTATCGATAATCACGTTTGTCAGATTCCAAATGCGTTTCTGGTTGAAATGTTCGAAAGCGTTTATCTCTGTTCAAAAAGATAAAAAAGGATTTACTTAAACTAGAGGAAGCGATTATGTTTTCCGAGAAAAGCGCAAATGATAAAAGAGAATATTTATCGTTTAAAAGTTTTATTGTTTAAAGGAAGATAATAATTAAAACAGTATGAGATAGATTCGTGGATTATTTAATATTTTTCAATACTTTTATTAAAAAATGATGTGTAGAGAACAAATATGAAGAAAGAAAATATTTGTATCTTTAATACAAGTATTTTATATATTTATTGTAAATTATAATGATTTTTTATAGAAAATAAAAGGAGCTTATTATGGCAAAGAATAATCGGTATTGCATAAATAATTATATTTACTATTCCCAGTATTTCTCGATTTTTAAAAATATTGATTATATAAAATAAATGGAATTTTCAATTTGTGATATATTTTTTTGTTTACATAAAATACTTTATGTCAAAATAAAATTTCAGTTTCATGATTATGCTAAATTCTGATGAATCGTGTATACTTTCAATTTTTAGAAATTTGGTGGCATTCCCGTGACGGGGGAGATTGATGAGGCAACAAAGAAGTTAATGAAGGCTAGGAGATGCGGAGTATCGGATCATCCGGATCCCAGATTTGCCAAGACAAGGCATAAGCGTTTCACCATCCATGGACAACAATGGCCGTATCGAAATCTTACCTGGAGGTAAGTATTCGCCTTACATCAATAGGATAGAGTAGTCTTAATACAATAGAATTACCGACAACAATAAATTACGGAATAAACCAAATATGTGAAATAAGATGAAATTAACAAAAACACTATCTTTTTAAAAATATATATTAAAATATAATAAATTAAATATATTATATTAATATATTAATATATATTAAATGCATTTTGAAAAAATACATTTTTATACCTACGATAGATATAAAACGTAGATTTGATG
Organism: Cyphomyrmex costatus; assembly: GCF_001594065.2. Taxonomy (NCBI): domain Eukaryota; kingdom Metazoa; phylum Arthropoda; class Insecta; order Hymenoptera; family Formicidae; genus Cyphomyrmex; species Cyphomyrmex costatus. The sequence continues at coordinate 386,732 of NW_017275063.1, read as the reverse complement.
CTTTTGCAAAAAATGTATATATTGGATAATATTAGGATAATGTTAATAATATTGTGTGTTATAAAGAATAACCAGTTTATCGTTTGCAACATTAATTTGGAAGTTCTTTATTGTATCTATATTATTTTTATACTGAGTATTAAAGATTTCTTATTGCTTTTAAGAGCATACAAAAATTTTTGTAATTACTAAATAATGTAATAATAATTATTATACGTATAATCATATTTTTACGATTAATTTATGACATTTTTCAAAATTTTGATCTCTATTATAAAATTATTATAATATCTCAATTTTAATTCGAAAAAATCGAAAACAAAGCAGTTTACTTTCGGTTTTGAAAATCGTTACTCAAGAATCCGTATCATTTCATTGACGTCATTTCATTGACGAGGACGCGTTCGTGGATGAGTTGCAAGTCATGCGTGTTCGAGATGAGGCACGGCCGGCGCGCGTTTTTCATGGCGACGAAAACTGGCGGACAGATTTATTCGCGGCTCGTCGAGGAGAACGATAATAATATCCCTCGCGTTTCTCGACGCGACGATAATTCATCTGTGGGGTACCTGTTGGTCCGAGTCGCTCTAAACAGGATGTCTGGCCCCTTAATTGCGAGCTTCCTTGTGTCGAGACCTCGCCCCGCATTAACGCACTAACCCGACTCGGAAATGCCATTGACATTGTTGATACTCGGCCAACAGGCGAACCTTCTGAGACGCCTTACAAATTATAGAGCGGCGAAAATGCTGCAAGAGCATTTTCTTGAGAAGATTAGAAACGCTTTAACATGCCAAAACGGTATTTGCACGCTTTTCTTGACACGCAAGTCTCTGTTATTGAAACATGCTGTGAGAGACTTCGAAAGTATATACCTTTTATTTCCATCACATATATATAACACTTTCTCTGTTAAATTTTATAAGTTTAAGCAAAACGTTTCCTTGTATATTCTATACGCAAAAAATATAAATGTTAATTTCTTTCGGTAAATATATATAGTAGTATCATTAATGTTTCAGCTATGAGATTTCCGAGAAATGGATATATATAAAAATAAGACATAACATTTTCTATTTAATCTTTACATTATATACATAATTGTATACTTAATTAAAAATTTGAAAAGAAACCAAACGTATACGTATCTGATTATTTAATGATCAGAACGTATATTTACGTTTAGTGATTTAAATTTATTAATAAGTACAGTTTTAATTATCTTCTTAATTATTTATGATTGAGCTTAAAGAGTCAATTTTAATATTTGCGAATATTGAATGTGAACGATAAAACAGATCTCTGTTGACTTGAATCATGCCGGTATCACAGAAAACTAACGGATTTGCGTTGATACGAAGAATAGCTGCAATATCGGCTTTACTTTGATGCATCATGTGGCACCCTCTAGCAATCAACTGATAGACATGACTTTATTGATTTATAATTAAACCGCGTTAATTAAACAAAGTATTAAATTATGAAACAATTCGCATTTATATTTATTTGTCGGAATAATTGGTATTTATTGTGTTATGATTGCGACATTTTATTTTATTGTTACACTATCTCGTACAAAATTATAATTTTTTTTATATTTATAGATATAAAACGTAATTTGTTTAGAGCTAATGTTGTTGCTTTTATTTATTTTCGATAATTATACGTTTTGAAATATTATAGAAGTTAGAATGATATGGACAAGTTGAAATAATGTAGAAAAAATTTATTTTAACAGCGCGATTTTAATTTATGATACATGCATTTCACAAATTGCACATTTACGTCAATATATTTTTACTCTTTTATCGTGTTTACATATTAATTCGCAAACTTGCGTAATTTTTAATAACTATAGTACATATTATAGTCCTGAAACTTTAAATTTGTTAGACTATACTTAGCAGAAAAAAAAGAAACAACAAACAAACAAAATATGTTAAAGTCGAAAAAATTGCTTGTTTTTCTTACGATTCGTAATCTGTTATCGCTTTTGTTACTTTCGTTAATTAACTGTGCATTGTCTAAAGTGCACTTACTTACTCTCAAGCTGCACTCTTCGCGACTATCGTCGCTATCTTGTACGATATTTAGCATGGTCCCTAATATTCATGTATGCTAATTAGCTCGAATTCTACGGTGAGCCCGTTAATTAGCCACCTTAACGAACCGGATCTTCCGGCAGCAACGAGAAGGACCACGAAAAATATCTCTGTAATTTTTACTCTCATTGAAAAATTCTACAGCAACCAAACCCAAATTAAAGTGCGTACCGACATAGATTGGACAGATCGAGCAATTAACTTCGTTATCCGGTTATCATGCTACAATTCCTCCACGAATTCAGTGAATCCATGTGAAAAGGCCAAAGCCGAACAACCAGCCCTTTGTGTACAATTTCGATAGGAGCAAATTTGACAGATTTTCGCGCTCGCCGAAAACGAGGGTTCGTTTGCCTTCCTAACTAGGCTCTATTTGTTCCTTCCGGTGCGTTTGGTATCAAAGGAGAATATGAGTTTTTTTATGGGGAAAATCTTGCGAGACTGCATTAAAAGTGCCATTTTTTTTAAAATTTATTTTTATTTTTATTTTTATATTTCGTACTTTTATTTTATTTTTAAGTGCATTTCTTTATATATAAAAGTTTTATTTCGTACATTTAATAATCCACGTTGTGGTTTGTCTAAAAATTTTATCCTCAGTCGTATGAATCTTCGTAATAAAAAAATATACTTGTATTTTGTTACTTCTTAAACATAATTATTTTTATGATTAGCAGAAATTATATTCATTTTTCATTTGCAATTAAGTACGATTTTAATTGCGAAACTGCGGAAAAGAATTAGAGTAGAGACAAGCTCTGCGTCTTAATGGCAAATGTGTAGGGTAAGAAATTAACGGCGACAGCACTTCCGCTAATTTTCTCCACGACCTTCCGAGCGAGTAGCTCGTCGAAATTAATGACGTCTTTAGAGTTCCGAACGTGAATTTTATATGCTTTCATCCCCATAAATTTCATTTTCCTTTTCTGAATTTTATTTAAGTAAACGACTTGAAATAAAGTTATAATTCAGAACATATCTTTAATATTTACATAGATTACCGAATATAATGTAAAAAAATATGTTTAGCCTTAATAATATTTTTATAATGCAAAACATTTTTTTCTTACTTTATTATGAAATATTTTATTATGTCACATTAAAAAAAATTTATGTTTTGAAATATTGAAAGTTTATAAATATTATATTACTTAAAAAATAGTAACTGTTAGTGTATGACGAATATTTTGTATACCGGGCTCTCATAACATGAGACTGTTGCAATATGAGAATTTGTATGTGATTTAAAATTCTGGACAAAAGAAGATGTAGTATTGGCTTAAGAACTGTCACTGTTTACGGGATAGAATGTTTCCACAGAGTACGTGGAATACGTGAGCCGCGAAAGGATAGTAGGATTCGTCTTACGCGACGGTTTGCACAGTCAACTGGACTTTGAGGAGATAAAGATAAATTCCTAAAGCTGAAAGTCGGAAGTTGATCCATTGTGTTTGTCTTTGCGATATATCAGGGAAAAGTCACTCTATAAAATCGGGGATATTTTCACCATGGTATCAAACTGTTTTGCTCGATTGCACTGGAATAAGAATCTCGTGTAAAAGAATAAAAAAGAATAAGAACACTATTGATTTTACCTGTGAAATATATCCATAATATAACAGGTAGAAAAATTACTGTTTTCATCGGTTATATTATTGATATGTTACGAAGGAAAATTACCTTATTAATTATATTAAATTAATTTTTCTTAAATATACGAATATTTCTTAAAATATACGAATTTTAATTAGGAATACAAATTTACGTACGAAGAAATCATTATTTATCGATAGAATATAAAACCTAGTTGTTTATTCTTTTTGAGAATTATATAATATTTCGAATATTAAAAACTTGACCTTACTTTTTGCTGTGTTAAAAAATGAGCTTCTACAGCTTCTGCTCTTTATACAATAAGCATCAAAAAATTAGCGCGACTCCATTATCATTGCTATGCCGCAAAAAGTGTCAAGCCTTAAATAAATATTTTCCTAATGATAATCGTAAAACAAAAAGTTTACGAATTATTTAATCAGAAATATCCGTGAATTTTTCATATAAAAATCGACCAAATAATAACGACGTAAAAAGTATTGACCTATACGGTGTTATATGTTCTCCAAGTGACAAAAGAAGTTAGCTTTTTCGTGAAAAGGTCAAAGATTGATCTGGGACATTTTTATCTCCGTTTCTTTATTTATTTCTATTTTTCTTTTTATTTCGCTCTCCTTTTCTGCATTTAACTTTATTCAATATCGAATGCCAAACTTTAAAGTCGAATGCATAAAAGAAGGCGACCCGACGACTGGAGAGTATGGAAAATTTTGCAGCCAGGCGCTGGAAGCAAAATTAACCAAGTTAATAGAAATCTCGGCCCTTCTTGGAGAGCTTTTTCACAAATTTTTCGTAACGTGCAATTTTGTGTAATGGAATATTTAACGTCACGGAGAGTGAACGGACGTCTGTTGAAAAATTTATAGATTCTCTTTTTTTTGTGAACTATAATATTATAAAAATATTTAAATTATATTAGATTAATTTAAAAAGATTTTAACGAAATTATTGGCTCATTGCCCTTATCTCTTTATATTAGTTGTTTAATACATATTGAGCCTTATCACAAACATTTTAAATTATATTAATACCAATGAAATTTATACTATAAACATATATTATACATTTATGAATTTAATTTATTTAACCCGATCGTTTAAAATATCTTTGTTGTGTTAAGATATTTTCTCTCATATTTTATTAGTGTCCATAAAGTGCTATGTGACAGAAGCGCTATATTAAGTCGCTTCTTAACAAAAGCTCCGTATGATTCTCCACGTTTGAAATATTACGCGCATTATGTTGAAATGGTAGCTCATTCTACCCGCCGCAAGCGAAACATTTTCGCGCATTTTACACGGATGTGGTGAAATTCACTAGCCAGAAACTGGAGCACCGTCGTTTTATGGCGTTTCCCTCGTGTGCTGTTGCCGGAAGAAAGAGAGTCGGTAGTGCAAATTGAATCGGAAATACATATGCGAGAAAATTTTTGCGCGAGTGTTCTCGAGATTGAAGCTATCAATCAAAAGCAGCAGTTGATATAAAAATACAACACGTTAAAAGATATGTCAACTTTTGCAATTCTCTCGCACGTGTTATACCTCTCAATTATAGAAATTGCAAAAGTGGGCTTGACAATAAATATCCCCATTACAATAAAAATAAAGTAAATAATAAAAGAAAAAAAATCAGTATAAAAACGAAATTACTTTTTTTTTTACAAGAAATAGATTAATATATATTTTTTTATTTCAATATGAATATATATGCTTTATCAGAAAATATATATGTATATAAAATTAATATATATAATATAACGTATTAGGTATATCTTTATTACATCTTCATAATATTAAGAAGTAGGGTATTTGCACTCGATTCCTAGTTTCAGGATGTTACTAATTATCGCTGGGAGATATCTGAAATCAAAAGAGAACATCTTATCGATATTGGTAATTCGAACACGGTCGAGAGATTACCAAATAATAGGCTCATTAGGAAAACAATGTGTGTAGCGCAATTTCCTTTTCTACCCACAATCAGTATTTTCCGATTTATTTCTCATGAATTTTACTTTTTGCCGCCATCCAGTTAATGATTGTCCAAGTTTGCAGAAAAGAGAGAAAAAGTCGTTACGTAAATTTTTATATTAGATATTTTTTTTATTCTGATTGTATAGAGCGACATTCGCGATATTTTTTGCGATAAAATAGAACCGTGCATTTATAAATTAAATAAAAAAATTTTATTGCAAAGGCGTTGGTTTATTCATTTTTTTTATTTCACAGAGTTTGGAATTTTACAAGCTTACTTAGTTTATTAATTTAAAGATTTTTCTATTAATTTAAAAATTAGGAGAAAAATATTTATAACGTAGGAAAGTTATACTTTAAATTTATTATAATTAATCCTTTTAGTAATATTATCAGTATAAATCCGCGTTGAATTTTGAAATTATGTAATTAAAAATCTGTGGAAAAACCTTTTTTCTCTTGCGGATTACCTCGAAAAAAGATACAGCTTTATTTTGTTATTGCAATTTGACATTTATACGTGGAAAACGAAAGCGTGTTTTTTTGAGGTCAGATGTCAACATTTTTAAAGGCCAATTGGCCGATCCATATATCTACTCACAAAGGGCGATGTTCTATACACATAGTTTTATCTCAAATTGATGAGTTCGGATCGATCGCGTATTTTCTCGTCAGCGAAAATATTTTTCTTGATACCCGACCCGGGAAAAATCGACGTACGCAATATTCACAATATTCGCGGATTATACTGCGTGCCGCATTTGTGCTCCAGATTTGCGGCTCTTGGATATATGAATATGATTACATTCACTTGCATGAAAAAATTTATGGCTATTGTTCGTGACACTTGAATTATTTACAATGCGTACAAAAATTTGCGAATACATCGAGATAATATTGGAGCTCTCATAAATTATTTTAGTAACTATTTTCGTGATCCACTTGAATCTCGACAACTACATTTTTTATATATTGAAAATTATTAATTTAATGATTGTTCTAATATTTTAAAAAATGGAAGAAAATGGTACAATTTTAAATTACTTTTATTTTAAATTTAATATTTTTAATACATATTAAGTTCTTTAGTGTAAAATGTTAACACACACACACGCACACACACCCACACACACACACACACACACACACACACATATGTATACATTTTTTTAGATGTAAACATTTCTTGAATAATGGTAAATAAGGGACTTATTTATTTTTATTTGTTCATTTATATTAAAGTATACAGATTTATGTAAGAGAATTATGTCAAACTTTAATTTCCAAAAATACTTCGATCTGTATTTTATCATATAAAAAGCAACTGTATACATTTTTTAAAATTAGATAGACATACACACATAGACTTTAGTCTCAGAAGAATTAAGACAATCTAGTTATGAGTATTTTTAATTTACCGACAAGAAAGAAGATTCGTTCATCTTAAATATGTTGGTTTCTTTTTCTTTTTTTTTTTTTCATTCTTTTTAGATGTGTCCTGAATTTTTTATTTTGCGGGTGAGAAAATGTTTTATTCTTGTACTGATCTTGCTTCCGTTCTTTTATAGTAATGACTAGATTTGATTTTCATTATTTTGTATCTTTCTGTTTTCTTTAAATAAGATTAAAAACTCACCAAAAATATAATCCCTTGAACAAAAAATTTTGTATTAAAACTCGGAAATCTTATATTAAAATCTTGAGATCTCGAAATTTGAAAAGATTTGATCGACATTAAATCTAAATTATCAGAATAACGATGAGATAAGGTAATATATGATATATAATATCTAGATACGTTATTTGTGTTTATCAGAGATTTCACTATTTATTTGTGCGGTATCTGATGTGAATAAAACATCATACGAAAAGCTGATTTTGATGCCGTTTCAAATAATGGCCGTTTTACCTGATGAATTCCGCGACTGGGTTCTATTGTCCATGAAACAAAGCATCGCTCTTTAATGCATTTCATATCCTGCTTGTAACTAAAATATTGCGTCGACATATCGCGAATTTTATTGAGAGTCTAATGCTCTTCAGGATTCTTTGTTTAAGTTTGCTTCGCTAATTTCGAGTCGATTTTTCTAAACTATAATTAAACACCAAATACAAGTGTGGGTGTTAGTTAAATAAAGGGTAAGTGTAGTTTAAGGAGTCTTGCTGTTGTACTATTTAAAATTTTCTCTTATTCTCGCGCGTATGAACGAAAGCTCTCCTGTAAAACTTTTACCACGCGGTAATTAAAAACTTGCAGAAAATAGAGGTCAAGTCTCAAGTAAGTGCACTAATTGACCCGACTTTGAGATGGACAATCGCGTTGTCGGGACACAAAGTTTTCGACTTTCGTTCGACTCACGTTTCTCATTTTGTAAAGATACGAATTTAAAAATGAGTTGAATGAGTCTGCATTAATAAGCGAGTTCAGGGTTTTAATTACTTAAAAGTTTGCGGATTATTTTTGTAACTTTACGATTACTCACTTTGTAAAGACTTGCACATTAACAATTAACTACAAATAATATGTAATTTCTGTATTAAGTAAATGTAAAATAACTTTATTTTTCTTTATTTTATTATTTAGTTGTTTTATATATTTGATTTTGGTAATCGCGCGGCTAATTAAGGAGAAAAACATTTTCAAGTACTTTTCTATCTAAAAACTTTGAAATTTAAAATCTCTGCCACTAGATAGGTTTTAGAGCCAATTTATTTCCCGCAATTACACCACGATGGCTAGATAATTGCTATAAGCGATCGGAAAATAGATTATGACCGAAACAGCCATAATGATGCCAGACTCAATAATTTGAATTTCAGCAATCGAAGCCTCGAGCACATTGGTCATCGATTCTCATTAATCACTCATTAATATATCGTTCGCAAATTTTAATTAATCTAATTTTTATTAATACAAATTAATTCAATGAATTTTTGGGAACTGTGTTTTATATAGCTTTTTTTATTATAAAGAGAAAAGGATCTCTTGAGAAGTAGTGCTGTGCAGAACAAAAATACAATGATAAAAAAATTTCTCCTTGAGCAATTTATTTCTGAGAAACTTTTACATCACAACGATCAATTTTTTTATATCTGTTAATTTAAATTTCTCTTCTTATTAGAGATTATGCAAAATAATTTCCGATTGGAAATACTCGAAATGGGATGAGTTAAATGCGAAATGGGAATGAGATACTTCGTGGGTTACAGCGAAAGTATAAGGCCAAGAGTCGATTTCCCGCGGACAATGGGGTCGTCGGAGCTTCAGCGAGAAGTGAGAAATACGTGAGGAGATGGCAGTCGTTATGTGCCTTGTTAAATTTGATAGAAAACGAGGCACGAGCACGAAATCGCCGCACCAAGTGGATTGGATTCTATGTGGAAAATTGAAATAATAATGTTGATAACCGAACATTTCGTTGCGATACCACGATTCTGGTATCCATTGACTTTGACACGCCATACCATCCTATATAAAAACTTTATCATGTCTTTTATAATATGGATGGCCAGTCCAGTGTTTATTCCCTTACTGTTAATATCACTAGTTATTATACTATATATGGGCTGTTCTTATATTAAACAATTGATTTATTGATTAAATTAGTGAAAAGATATTATGTAATTTGAAAATTGGACAATTATGAAAACAAATATGCATATAATTTGCTGAAAGAAATTTGATTACGCGTTAAAATAACAAGTTAAAATTGTCAGTTAATATTTTTTTATTCTTCGTGTAGATACAAGGTTAGAGGAGTTAAATCCAAAAGAGGAATCATTGATCGAGCGAGACATGTGAGAGGGATTGAAAATAAAAAGAAGAGAGCTGAGCAAGGTGAGCGTGAGTGCGATAAAAAGGAAACGAGAAAGCCACTTCCATACTGCCACAGCCATACTGATGAGAGCGTATCGTCGCTCGGAGGGTGATGAACCCTTCACAATCTGACAATATCTGACAGCTGTGCGCCATTATAATTTGGAAAGTAATAGATTTAAAAAAAAAAATGGAAGAGCATAATTGATTTTTAACAAATAAAAATAAAGAGGAAGAAAAATAAAAATTTATAAGATATTTTACGTAAAAATTCTTTTAAGTAAGATGAAAAAAATATCACAAATAAATGTATATAAAAATACTGAAAGAAAAATTTATTATAATATTGAATAAAAAGCGATTTTAGTGACACATACACACATTACTGGATATTATGGACTTTGCAGATTTAACGGTTACCATTAATATCTACAATGTAATTGTATTCTTTATATAAAAGAATATCTTGAAGATTTTGTGCTTATTCAAAAGCTCTCACTCCTCACGTAACTCAACTATACGTGTCTATAGGATAATAAACTATTGTGTAACTATTAATGGCTATATTAACACAGGGGATACATCAGTATATGCGACAAGTAATGTGTCAGTATAGGAGTTTGAAAGGGGTCTTCTTTTGAGAGGAAAAGGTGTTCGACTCTTGTAGGTCTGCTGGTTAACCACAATAATCTCTATTGTTTGTGGCAATTAAACCTCGTTCTGCCGAAAAATCCTATTGTAAGAATTGGAGTCTCTCTCTTTCTCTTACTTTTTTTACACACACTCTCTCTTTCCTCTTTCCCGTATGGATGGACTATGTATATCTCTCGATCGCGCGCGACATATGATTGGCCGCCATTGTCTATAGAGTTCATGGCGATCCTGAACAAAGGACTCGCCGTCGACAGTCTGTCATGGTGTTCTATTGTCTCCCAGTTTGTTTGCGTTATCCACGAGAGGTTGGTTTGCGTTGCGCAAACTTCGACCCTTGACACAAACCCTCTGTCTCTCCTCTTTCCCACCTTTCTCTTTCTCTCTATCTTTGTTTATCTCTTTTGCTGCAATTTGCTGCATCCTGTTTCTCTTGTTCATCTCTCGCTTTAGTCAGTATTTCGCTCATACCGATCCTATACGCTGGTTCTCTACATTTCACCGAACGACGACCGACGGCAACTCAATTAAGCTGAGCCGGCTTAATGCGATTATTACAAATTCTCCAAGGACTAAAATGAATTTGAAAGCGCTAGTCATCCGTTAGATAATTGAGAAAAATAAATATACTTCGCTATGCTATGAGAGATAAGTAAACTAAACTTAAATTTAATAATATGAAACTTTTTGTTGTTAATTTTAGAATTTTAATATCTTAAATTCTAAATTCTTAAGATTAACAAATTTTTTTTAATTTTTAAAAGTTTAAAATTATAAAAATTTTAACTTTAAAGTTACAAAAATTTTTTTAATTGAATTAAATTTTTATTTTTTTAAACTTATGTTTTTCAAATTTTGATTTCTGCAATTAAAAGTTAAAAATCTTTAAATTCAAGATATTTTAGTGCGATTTAAATTTTAAATTTTTATTTATTAATACATAATTTGTTTTAAATTTTAATTCTTAAAAGTATTAGTGAATAAATTATTTATGCATGAACGCACTCAAATAAATAAATTAAAATTATGATTTTGATTTAGAATTATGATAATCTACAGAAAAATTAGTATATGGTACGCGCGATGTAAAACAATAAATTGTGCATGCTTATATATGCGCGCATCTGTGTCTATAAAGAAATCATTTCTTTTGATCATATATACATGTTATGTCGTTGCTTTCATTAAAATGGTGTCAAAGTTGGAGATTGCTGTCAAATGAAAATGCGTACACACGTCACTTTGCTTTTGCGGCAGCGAGATGACAGTAGGATGCAATAAATTTCCTTACTTCTCTCCTTCCTCTTCTGTCGCTCTCTATATTCTTCATCTTCGTGTATTACGCGTAGTTGTTTAAGTTCGCTCCTTCGGTGGATGATTTATTAACTCTGTCACGTGACTCCGTGCAGGATGTCAGAAAGTGGAAACGTTCTTCCTGCGTCTCTCTGAGTATCAGGTCTTATCTACATGCTTCGCTTGTCACACTGTGCACTCGTGTATAATCGCCCTATGCAGCTTGCGACGTAAGTTTCCAATGGTGTAAGCGACAATCGTATTTGTCATTTCATTCGTTGTCGCTTACGCCATTGAATTGTTCAGCAAACGACAATTTAATTCCGATCTTGCTGCGCGTATCAATTATCGATTTTAGGGATTAATATCAAAATTCTTCAGCAAAATAGAACATGTGTTGCACAAGGAAAAAATTGGATAGAAAATTTCATTCTCGCGGAAAACCGGACGAGTATTATAAGATTGCGCAACTTGCGAGTATTACATTACGAAAGGAATATGTTACAAAGAGAAAGAATAGTTTCATATATCTTCTCCTGTTTTGAAAAATTGAATTAAAAAAAAAAGAAAAATATCTCTCAGCGAGAAAGATATGACATGTAATATGACAGTCTACATGACAAAATTTGATTGATCAACAACAATTCTCATATATAGAATTATATAGTAAAAAAGAAACCTTTTAAATCTGGAAAACTTTTGAGGGCTAATGGCAATCTTTACTTATATTAAACATTCAATTATTTACTATATTATTTATAATATTATACTTAGAATCAATATTAAGTTGCATTTACATATTAAAAGGCCTTCAATTTCATTCTTAATATGGATATTTACAAAGACTGATGTTTTTATCGAAGATAAAGATATAATTCAATTACATAAAACAATCATTGATTGTTTACTAAGCATTTTATTTTCAACAATTTCACTTCATAAGTTCAGGAATAAGTTTTATATAAAGTAACTAAAAAGTAACTATTATAATTAATTATTAATTACTGAAAAATGTAACTAAGTTAAGGTACAAATGGAAAAAAAAAAGAAAGAAATCGAAGCTGTTATACATATTTATTGAAAAAAAGTTACTCTAATTTTAACTTACAATGAATTACTTCCCGATCCTTATTAAAAGATACCGATAACAGTCAACGGACGGCAATTTATTTTATACGTTGAAACGTGAAATGGAAACTAGTTTTTGTGAAAATTTGAGCACGATAGTATCGCAGATTAATTAACGTAACTCGCGACATGATCAATCAGTTTTTCGATAATATTTTATCACGGTACAGTGTAAAATATGTAGGATAGTTGACCATAACCGCATTACAAGTCGTAATTTGTTAATTCAGGTCATCCCGGATTAGCGAAGGGTTTAATTCTTTCGACAGTTCCAAATTGATTTTTTCCATAGGATAACTATATCGCAACAGTACAATCGTTGATAAATTATTAATCATACTGCAAATGAAGAACTTGTTCTCAAATGGGAAGTTGTAAATTGTTAACGCTATTTTATTCTTACTTCGATCAAATTTTACCCTTGCTAATTATTAATTTTGGTTCAATTTATTCTCTTTTTCTTTTTCTACTTTTAATTCTCTAAATTTTTTTGAAGTGAAATTTTTTAAGAGAGTGAAAATATAGCCACATTTGAAGAAGAATAAAAATTGTCACTCTTTTCAAGAAGTGAAATATTTTTTTCTCCAAAAATGGCTGTATTTTTTTCTCTTAGAGTGAAATTTTATTTAGAAAAATGTATAAAGAAAAAAAACGAATGAAGAGTCAGTTGAATACAGATTAAAAGTAATCTACATTCAGACAGAAATCAGACAAAAATCCGTAAAAATCTAAATTTAAGTTTGTGCGTATCTCGGTAATTTCCATCGGGCAATCCGTTATTCTTGTTAACATGGAAATTTTCGGTTGCGAAAGAGTTAATAGCGTCGGTGCAATATCGCGCGAAAGGGTTAATAACGGCGACGTGTAGCGAAAGGGAGAGCGCGAGAGATGGAGAGAATGTATCCCGAGAGAAGAATTATCGTCATGGAAAAAAGAACGCGAGCGCGAAGGGGCGTACGAGAATATGCGACGCAACGGGCGCGTGTTCCACCACATGTGTTTCGTATCAGTTGAGCTCGCAATGCGACAGACAAGAACTGGCGTGGTCTGTCAGCATCGCACACAAAGAGCAGCACAGTGGTTCGCAGTCGCGGTGCGATGTATTTTACAGGGAAAACGGCTGGAAGATGCTCTCTTCTTGCACGATTTACTTAAATCAGTAATGAGCCCAATGATTACTAAACCAACTGCTCTGCGAAAGTACTATCGTGAGCCGAAAGCTGTGAATGTGAAAAGGCTTGAATATTTCATGTATCTCCAGATTTCAGTATCTTTTTTTATTGAGATAAGAAAAAATTTTTATACAAAAATATTACACGCAAAAAAAAAAAAATAAACGAAATATCGGGCTCTGACAAAATAAATTCATAGATTTTTGTACTCTTCTTTTCTCTCTCTCTCTCTCTCTCTCTCTCTCTCTCTTGGTTTTGACACAATTTTTCCGTGTGACAATCTTCGTTAATATTTGTGGTTGGTGCTGACTGCGCGTGGAGCAGATATCTCGCGGACCACACGAACTAGAAATGTTTAGTGACGATACCATTTTATCATCTCCATTCGAGTCTGTTATTTATCGTCAACGGTATCGCCGACGATATCGCCAACGCCGCCCGTCGCCCTTTGCGGATGGCATCCGCCTTTCAGTAATATCGAAGCTACATCGTAAAATATAACGCACACTTCGAAAATTGTGTTCTTTCTCCAAAAACTTTTCGAGAGAAATATATTTTCGAACACATGCGACGTGCGATGGTAAATTTGCATAGACATGTATTAAATATTACCGATTTATAATTATTTTCCGTTTTTGGAAATACGCGATAAATCAATTGCATTTGCTTTCAACTAGATAACTAAATGAATAATTGAGAGAGACAGTTTTGAAGAGAAAATGTCAAAAGTTTGATATTTTCGACTAGTACGTAGTTATCTAAGTGCACAAGTTGCTGACAGAATGCTGGATGACATTTTAGGATCAGATCAATCAATCTAAAATAGATTACATGTACAAAAGCGAAAAACTCTTGAAAATATGAGAATATTTAGAACTAGAAATGTATACGATAGAGTTGATCTCTCATCTAGTTTTAACATTTTATTGCAATTTTTATCTTTTGTTAAACTTTTATTTTTTAAATTTACCGTAGCTTTAACGGAAGTTTTAGTCTGAGGAATTTTAATAATAATTGGATAAAATAAATTTAATATAATATAACCAGATTTTGCGGTATTCAGTAAAAGGCAGAATAAGATGTTAAGGGATGACGAGATATTAAACCACAGTTATCTGTCATGTGATATAAATTGTCTAATACCGAGATCTTAGTCGTCTGCTTTTCTGGAGTAAAACTCCCTCACAGAGAGATAATGTCGAAGTATATGTCGCTTCGGGCTTTCATCTGTCGCCATTAATCCACGCCGATAATGCGATAATTGCTGCATCTCGGATAATAACGATAGATTAATTACAGATTTTCTAAAAATTATTTTGTTAAACTGCTAAATTTCTGATAATTTGTAATTATTTGTGGTCCTCTCTTTTTCTCTTTCTCTCTCTCTCTCTCTCTCTCTCTCTCTCTCTCTCTCTCTAGCGTAAAATGAAGTGATGTAATTAATCATACACTGAAAACTGTAGAATAAAATAATTCTCTACTTGAAAGCTTATACTCATTAATCAATGAATGAATAATGGAAATGATTGATCAACGAAATCTGTCCTCACAAATATACATTTTATTTGTACTTTGACTTGTCAGGAATTATTGAATTATGTAATAGACAGTTATTAAAAAATTATTGAATTATATATGATAAAGAATTATTTAAAAAAAATATTGTTAATTTTTTACTGTCTGCTTATATAATATATACATATAAACTAAAATATAATCTTATTCTAATTTTTTTATAAAACGAACATCTGTTGTCGGAATATAATTTTCAATCGATATAGGGCGTTTTACATTATGTCGATCCTTGATTATATACGTCTCTGTGTAATGTATCGAGTGGAAGGAAGAGACACGGTAATTTCGGGCCTCAAGTTTCCTCGGATGTTGTCACCCATTAGGAACACCTGTACGGCACATAATCACAATGCGATGCGGTCATAAATGAAACCAGATGCAGGAGAATATGCATTACGGATGCACGCGCATGCACGATGCGACGTCGCAACATGAGGTCGCTGTTTCAAAGAATATATCTTGACTCAGTGCTTTTCAACCAACACCGTGTGTCGAATTTTCTAACGAAGTCTTCAAACTAGCAAATGATTGTTTCTCGAAAAATCCTCGAGAAACAATCATTTGCTGGTTAATTACAAGTTCAGAAATTAGGATAATCTGAAAATGAAACATATGTTTAAACGAAACAGTTGCATTGCTTATTTTATCGTGAAAAATTAACATTAGGTATACATTTCGTAATTTTATGATTGCAATATTTTCCATTTTACAATTTTCTAACATTAAAATAAATTTATGTATTATAAAATATTTTAAATCTAATAAATTTTTTAATGACATTGAAGGAATTGAATAATGGCTTGAAGGAATATGGAATATTAGAAAAAAATTTCTCGCGTTCTGTTGTTGGACTCATGTCCTCTATAACGAAATAAGAGCGTCAATTAAGTTTATCTGCACGATTAGCGAGAACTTCGTGTTGTTCCATTAACAGCGTGCCAAAATTCAGCATGCTGGTCTAAACGTGGGAAGGCAGCGAATTGCTTAAATGTCGTTGGTGTTAGTCTATTGTCATGCTGACTTTTAATTGCACACATGTTCGAGGTCTCGCACTCTTTCTTTCGATAAGGGACAATTATCGCCGATAGTCGGAACAACGCCTCCTCGCGCTTTCGAGTGCATACGTGTGCCGGGTGTCGCGAGCGAGAGAACGGGCTCGAGACAATGGCTTCCCTTGTCGTCTGCTGCACCTTAGGAGTCTTTGTGCCGAAAAAAATACGCCTCGTTTAGCTTCGACCCGATGCATACTATGAAACGCACGAAACGCTGTTTTATGTAGGTATAGAACGATATCGCTCCGATTTATATTTCGCGAAGAATTAATGGAGCCTGTACTTTGAATCCTTTTAAATTTTTTATAATTTTAATCTTATTAATTTTCGCATCATTATTTATCACGAAAGTCTAAATATAAAAGATATTGCGTGTGGCATACAATATTAAGAAACATGTAAAAAATATACGATGATGTATGGTTAAATATAATAATCTTATTATTTTAAATATAATTAAACTACCTTATGAAAACTTTCGCAGTTATTAAAATACATAAATAATATAAGACATTAAAATTCAGTTTTTATTTGTGACTTCCGCATTAAAGAGAATTTAAACTCAAAATCGAAATGTTTGAATTGTTTACAAATTGTATCTTATTACCTCATAAATATACATATTATTTTTGGATTGAAAACCGCGGAGATTCTTATAAGCAAATCATTTATATTTGATTTATCCTTGGAGTCAGAAAGTACTTTTATTTTTATTATATCTTTGTATTTTTTGATTAAACTAAATATCTGCGAACAGTAATGTGCAACGATACTTAGAATATTTTCTTTACTTATAATCTTTGTGATAGTTGCAATTGTAAAAAGATACTTTAATAATAGTAGGATTAATAATCGACGAGTTGAGTCGCGGAATGGTGATCTCGTGAATTTTATCTGGAAACCATGACGAAAGATTGCTCTCCTTGGCTGGACGAGCTGTAAATCGCATTAGAAGATCTCTGAGACGCGACGGATGCAATTATACGAAAGTTCATTTTATTCCTTCGTCTTCGCTGAGGTACGGAATTGGCTTCCTGAGATAATCGTAAAGAAGAAAGAGTCGCGGGAAGAGGGAAGCTGCGAGATTCCTCACGAGGACGCAACTCGCTGATGAAAGCAAATCGCCGACCTCTCGATTACGCAATCGGAGATTTAATTGCGAGGGTGAAGACTGCGAAGAGTTATTTTCACTCTTCTCATTAGTAATCAACACTTGTGATTTATTCAGTGCTGATATGAGGCATCTGATATATAATGTTCATGTAACTATAACACTACGCTAATTGTAAGCTGAAATATCACCGTTTTTTAAATAAGTATTTATAAGTTTTAATTATATTTCAACACTATGTAATTAATTATCACGCGTATATAATTAAAGATCGACATAATTTAAAATACTCTGTATCGATTCGAAATTATATTTCAATAACAAATGCTATCGTTTGTTAAAAAAATTAAAGTAAAATTTTTAAAAATTATTCTGTATCAAATAAATGATTTAATAATTTTTAACAAGTATATGAATAAAACTGCGGTATATTTTATTCAATTTATAAATATCAGAAATTATTTTTAACTTGTTCCCGTTTTATTCATTACAATTAACGAGTATAAATTTTTAAGTAGGTAATTCTCTTTGGTCTTCTCTTTCTCTCAATGTATGACTTTATAGTTATCGTTTTTCTTTACGTTAGGGAGAGAGAGAGGGACTACTACAAATAAATACAGATTATCAAAAATTTACAGTATATTTAGCATAATAATTTTTTGAAAGCTCATTTTATATATAGATATTCAATTTTAATTAATTATTATATTATTATGTGCACAAGTACATCAAATATTATTTCTGTTTTACTTTGACATTATGATTCTATTACATCTTTCATATTTTTACTTTTGTAACATAAATAACAAAATTAATATTATTAAATTAATGTCGACTAATATTGATAAGATTATAATATAAGATTGATAAGATTAAAATATTGATATTGATAATAAAAAATATTGATAAGATTAAGAATAAAATTTTTTCAAAGGTTTTCAAAAGATTTGAAAAGAGCTCAATTAATAATTTACAAGAAATAAATCGAAATGATATCTTAATTAATTTGATTATATTTAATTACGATTTGTTATTTTTTATTTGAGATTTTGTTAGCATTTCTGTAAAATATTATAGCTAATCATAATCATATTTTAAATTCTCGAAAATGGAGAAACATGGGGAACATCGAGAAATATGTTGATACTTCAAAATAACCAGGAAGGGTTGGGGAAAATTTTGCAAATTCCTGAGCGTTTTTCCGAGGTCCATCGGGGAGGACAGGAGCGAGAATCCTCCTCGCGAATCTCGCGAACT
This sequence comes from Cyphomyrmex costatus, assembly GCF_001594065.2. Classification (NCBI taxonomy): domain Eukaryota; kingdom Metazoa; phylum Arthropoda; class Insecta; order Hymenoptera; family Formicidae; genus Cyphomyrmex; species Cyphomyrmex costatus. The sequence continues at coordinate 367,987 of NW_017275063.1, read as the reverse complement.
ATCCAATCGTCTAATTCCACGATATAATCACGACGCATGCGCGCGTTTGTGTCTCCCTACTCTCACCCGACCCTCTTCCTCTTCTGGAAGAGCACTCCGGAGTGACCAGGCCTCGTTCTGGTTTGGGCTCAGTATCTCGGCGCGTTTCGTATCGCGTGCGTCGCGTTCGCCGCTTCTCTCCCGAGGATGATGCAGAAACAGAGGGCACTGAAAATGATCTCGAGAGCGACGATCGTTCACAGGGCGAACGCAGAAGCTTCCCAGTCACGATGGTCCATCTCGTTTCGAGCTTACCGTAAATTTAGTGAGCCAGCTCCTTTTTTCGAAAATAGGCCGAGATGGTGGTCGTCAATTTTTCTAAACGGTTGAACAAGTAAGTTGTTTTGAATTGTAAAAAATATAATTAGTCAAGCCAAAAAGCTAGTTTCACTTTAATTAATTATTTTCCGAATAAATGTTTTTCGTATTATTATATATATGCCTATAATATAACAGCAGTGTATACTATATATATTGAAACGTGTGCAACATGTTTAATATGAAAATCAATTCTGATTTTTTATGGAAGATTATTAAATGTTAACGATATTATCTCTCCTGCTAAATGAAAGGACGTATTATCGATGAATTATCGATATTTATTGCATTACATTAAAAAGCATTATGAACGATTAGGAATATCCTCATAATTATGGACTTATATGCAAAAAATCGGAGGATTAAAGGCGTACACGTGTATTTATCATTAATCATATTTAAGCGCTTATTTTATGACGCACTTAAAGAGTAAAAATGTACTTCTCTCTCTCTTTCTCTCTCTCTTTCTCTCCTCATACAATAAGATTAGTTTAGCTTGTTTGGGAGGAAGAAATTAGTCGCAAGATTACTTACACAGTGTACGCGCGCATTGCGTTATTCTGGCTAATGTAATCCTGGCTATAAATCCAATTTGAGAGATTTACAATGTGGGATCGGCGAGAACCGTTTCTCGGCGATAAGTTATCTATTCTAATGAGAATAATCCTGTGGTGACTCTTGCGAGATTTCTCGACGCAACAGCGAAATAATGTCGCGACTCATCGTGCGACTTGTCTTCTCGTCTCTTTTTAGTGATCGTGAAATATTATTATTCATCGTTTTAGCAACGTGGTCACGCCTGATGCTGCCGTGCATACCGACGACAGTTTCGCACACGAGCAGCAATTCGGTTCACCTTTCACGACCACCCTCGCTTAAATTCGATCACGGTGGTCTCTTTTAGAAGTCTTAAATCAAACGCGAAATCAAATACTTCCATAAATATAAAACTCCGGGTCGGAGTTAATAATATTTGATGATAAGCGAAAAATGTCTAGCTGAAATTGCGACTGAAGTCCATATTTGTAATATAATTGTCCGACGAGTGATTTTTGTTTTTTAAAATACGATATACTATGAATGCGACGATAGCCATTTACAAAGCATATTGAATACACACATGTACTTTATTAAATTTATGAAGAAAATTGTTTTGCTAAAATTTAAATGTATTACGATTTTGCAGAAATATATTTCGAAATTTGTGTGAATGTCTATAGGTATATACATATAAAGAATGAAAAAAAATACAGACAAGAATAATTGTAAAATAATTGAAATATCTAATTATCGATAATTCTAAAATTCTTAAGTAATCTTTTTTGAAATTTAAATCGGTACCAAAATCAATTCGAAAATTATTAACAAACTAAATCAAATATAAATATTAAGATTCCATTTCATAAAGATAAATCGTGAAAATTAAAATCTATCTTTTAGAAATCAACAGATAGAAATTAATTGTAAGATCGAAAATTGAAAGTTCCTTTATATGCATTTTACATAAATGTTTGTAAATTGCTCGAATGTATTCTAAACGAGAATCTATGATGTTGAAACCATCTGATAACAGATCGATTCTATATTGTTCCTCGAGGAATTGCAGAATTTCCGTATGATCGAGAATCAAGAGCACTCTCGTGAGAAAGAAGTTAGAAGCGTCTGATAGTTCCGGAAATGTTTCGCGAAACATATTTCCTCGATTTTTCCTTTTTCTTCTCTGAGTCTCTTTGTGGGAGTCAATGGTCCACTCGACGGTGATTCATCGCCGTTCTTTTGTATTACTCCTTGACAGAAAGGGAGATAAGAAGAAACAAAGAGAGAAAGAGCGAAGTGAGAGAATCGCATTGACAAGAAGTTACGCGAATTCCCGCAAAAATTCCGTTCTTTACGATTCTTCGGCAAGTTTCCCGGAGGAATCGCGAGAATGTCGAGGAAAAGGGAATAGGTAAATAACGATGCGGTCTTGTTAATGGCGGAACTTCGTTGACACTTTAACTGGTATTATAATTGTACTATGGATAACAGATAATGTCGACGCATTCTCTTTGTATAATAACGGAATACAGGAGTAAAGTATATGTAAGAATTACTTAATACTTAATATATAATTTTTATATTTATTAAAGTGATGAAAATAAATAAGACGAATTGACGATCGTTGATACGTTATATATATATACATCTCATTATTATATATAGCTGTATATTACATACATTTTATTATTACAGCATATATGTATTCTTTAGTTACGTCGCTGTTACAACAAATATGCTGTAATAACGATGTAACTAAATAATTGTCATTTTGGATTTTCGGATAAAAAAACAGAAACAAAATGGAAAAAGAAAGAACATAGTTTATAAAAACATATGTTTATTCGTCTACACAATTAGACACAATATTACAACAAAATTCAATTTACACACGATGGGTCATCTATGTCAATTGTATCTCGGCTAATTTTTATCATTTTAACATATATATATATATATACAAAAATTATTACGTAATTCCTAACGCTTTACATCTTTAGAAATTTTTTATAAGGTGATTATTTTTTTAAAGTTATGTATAAAAGTTATATAACTAGTTACTTGATGCCACTAGTTTTTCAAAGAAAAAAATGTATTGAACACGAATGACGGGCGTTAAAATTAATAAAAATGTCAAATTCGCAACATTTAAACTTATTTTCTGGAGAACTTTGTTTTTTCACTATCATTGTTGTAGCAAATGAGCGACATATATTTCCTTTTTAGTATTTTAGAGACAATTACGTTACTCATTCACATACCGATTATCACAATTATTTCAGTTTTCTGCAGTTTTTTTAAAATAAAACAAGACAAGTTTTTATTTCTTACGCGTTCCTTTTGTTATATGTTTGCATTGTTAAAGATTTTTTCGTTGAATACAGGATAAACCTAAAGTATAATTCTTATTTATACGCAAATATTTTACAAGTAAATTCTCACAGAAAGACGTCATTCGTATCATCAAGCGTTAACGCAATAGGTAATAGTTTTGTAGCTTTATTAAACAAGAACCTTTGTTTCCAAGAAAGCAACGTTATCGGCGGGCTTGCATTTCCGTTTCCGTATTAGCGACAGTTTTCTTATCGCATGAATTTTCAACCTTGTTTTTCTATGCGCCAACCGTTGAATGTAATCGCGTGACAAAGTGGCTCTCCTTGTAAATGGAATTTTTTGAAAGAATACTACTTTTATATGCGAAAAGTACCATTGGGATTGCATTTACTGCTGCAAATAAGCAATATTTTTCTACATAAGATCTTCAATATAACATAATTTATCGTACAAGATATAATAATTTGTGTTATGACAAATAATTATTATTATTGTAATATTATTATATTGTAATATATAATTATAATTATTAAGATAATTGCTGTAATGTATCAAAGTTATCTCTTTCCTTTATTAACATTAAATGTCACAATGTCATAATAATTAGAGACTCATTTTAAATTATCTACAATTTGCATTAGAACTCAATATATTTCTGTTTATAATTTTATACGCATTATGCAATTTTAAGAATTTATGTTTAAAAAATCAGAATATATACATATATAGAATATATGATACATATACGTATATTTTTTTAATATATATTATTCAGAATTCTGTTATTTCTGATATTTCAACAAGGCTTCTAGATCGTTCAATACACATTGTATATTACATCTTTCTTAGTTAAGATCGCTTGAAAGTCAAAATAATACACAATGTATCGAACGATCTAGAAGTCTCGTTGAAATATTCTAACAGAATTCTGAATGTACATCAATACATAAATAGAATTTTATTCTAAAATGTAAAGCGTCTTATAGGTCGTCTATATCAAACTTCAGCCGAAAATGTAGAAGAAAATGAGAATTATCGATTACTTCATTTATACAGGCAACGAGTCTTTTACCTTGATTTCCCGAGCCAACGCGAATCGCACGACGAACGTACGCAAACATATAATGGCGCCACGTTATAAAAGCAGCTATCGTAAACTACACGAAGACGTCCTGTTTTACAATGCGTCGAGATTGCGGTGTTGTGATATTTGCCGTTGTTAGAATTTGTCCTGTAACTTTCGTTACCTCTCGCGTCGCGAGAGACGAGCAGAACCGGAAAAACCGCGTTCTCCTCCGGAAAGCGTTCCGACAAAATCCTCTGGGATCTTTTCGAAGGAATGGTTTTCGTTGTTGTTAGAACATTTACATCATGAAGGAAAGTTTGCGTCGTAAAATAGAATGCTCACCTTGTTTTATCATGTTCGTAAAGATCTCGCTTTATTCCCCGACGTAATAACCGACGAAATCATTAACCATTTCATCGGAAACTAGAAAATAAGACTAATATTTTCCACTTGATTTAACAAAGATGATTGAACAACGAGATTTGAGATATTTTCTCATTTAATATATATATATATATATATAAATTAAAATATATTTATATTTATTTTAACATTTATATAGAATAACCTCTCCTTTTTCTATAATATTGTAATATATTATATAATAATTTACACCCTACTTCTAAATCACAGGTATTAATTTTCCTTTCACTGCTTAAAAATTACAATTTAAATTTTCAAAATCTTTTTAATTATTTCGATTATCGATAAACGGGATTGTTGTGATCAAAGTGCAACAGGAAACGGCGCACATAAAGGCAGTTACGTGTTATTAATATAGATTTACAATTATTTGCATTTTGCTTTATTCGTTTTATCGGTCACTTGTAATGCTGCACAGCATATATATTGTTCTATCGCAAATGTATAAATTTGAATACCGTGGCCATCGTGCTAGTTGGTGACGTATTTTGCATAGAAACTCTGTAACAGAGTCTCGCTTGGAGCAATTTTGTCAAAACATGAATGAGAAAAAAAGGTATATATACTGTTTTTTTTTTATACATGTTGCCTCGTTCTAACTTATACTATCTTACTTATTCTAACTTATTGAAGTTGACAAAAAACGACGTATCAATCAAAAGTTTATTACCTTGTGATGTCAGATTCTGTTACAGAGTCTTTAATTTCACGTGACGATGGATTAATCTCAAGAGCTACGAGTTTTATCAGTAAAAAAGTGGGGTTTGTTGCATCATAATTTTTTATTTAATTTTTTCTTTAACGCTTTAATGTTTACGAAAAAATATTGATGTTATACGCATATGATAAAATATTGAGTATGAATATTTATTCATACTCAATATTTTTATGTGCGTATATATCATTTTTTCTTCTTCCTAGTCTGGTCTTATCTTTATTAAGGTATGAAGACATATGTGAATACGTCGCAGTTGAGCTTAATAATGACTTAATAATGGGATACCTAAATAATACTAAATGCTTTTCTAGTGCTCCGCACAAACGTCGCAGCGACTATTTGTGTGTGCGGGCGTATTTGCGGAGATAGTGGTTATCTCCGTCAAATACGCCTCCGCAATATCTCGCTTTTCCAGAGCAGGGAGTAATTACGATCGATACACACGCGAATTAGTAGGGGTTTGCGTAACGAATTCCGCGAGAGCGATCGTTAGACTCGATGGTATTCGCGAGGGTCCACAGAAAAAAATAGCTTGGTAATATTTATTCCAAATTTTTGTAATAGCTATCTAAAATAGGTTCAACCAAATGTTTTGGACAATATAAATAATTTTTGTTGTTATAGGTTTATGATTTGGTGATATTAAATTGTTGTAAGGATAAAATTATGTTATATTTTAAGTAGCTCTCTATTACTAAACTATTTTTTCAAGAGAGCGAGAGAGAGAGAGAGAGAGAGATGTAAAGTTTCTTTCTAATACAAATCCGAAAAAGTTCCATTTTATCATATCTCTCAGTATCTTTAGGCTGTCCATATAATTAATTAAATTTGATACGAATTACATGGTAGGCATATTTGAAAAGAATTACTGAATATTGCAGTAAAAATAATTTTTTTAGTGTTTTATGTACTAACCGTGTTATGGAATGTTAATATCTCTTATGTACTTTATAGCAAATTTTGATCGCATTGAAAATTTTGCGTGTACGAACGAAGCGTGGGAATTTTTATCGACAAACGCGGAAATCAGATTCAGAAGTAGAATTTCCATTAAAACTCGGATTTGCTCTCGGATATCGCTGAGAGACGAGCGGATACTCCGGTTCTCTCCAGCTTGGTAATTTTATAAAGCGGACAAGCATTGACGCGAGATGGTATCGACGAGAGCGAGTTCTCAGAGATCATCTATTGTTAAAAAGAGAGTAAGAGGGGGAGAGGGAGGAGAGAGAAGAAATATTGTATTTTGTTACCAGATGTTTACTATTTTAAGTGTATAAACAAGTATGGAGATCGAGTTTCAAGGGTCAAAATGTTATCTTAGGTTAAATTACAGTGAATTTATGAAATTGCATACGGAATGAATGTTTGATATAAAGTTAATGTTTAACAAGCTAGACAAATGAAATATGTTTAAATGAATTTTTTTAATTGAAATAATTAGTAATTTTTTGAGTTTACTAGTCATAGTTCATAGGTAAAGATCTAAATAAAATAAATAATCACATTTCAATGAAAATTTTCTACATTCTCCTTTCCTTTCAAGATATTTTATAAGATAAATATATTCTAAGACCGGTATTCATAGTCAGTTCTTATTTCAAAACCATCTGAAGTAATGTCTTAAGACGCTAATGCAGCCTTCTGATTGGTTTGTGAGACCTCAAGACTGAACTTAAGACGGTTTTGAATATAAAAACTGACTATGAATACCGGTCTAAATCTTTTATATATTTATTTATATAATCATATTTCACTTAAGTAAAATTTTACCTTTTAAATAGAAATTAGTGCTCGAAAGTGTTTGAATTTGAAAGACTCACGGCTTATACGTAATAATCTTCTCGAGAATTTATATATTCGTCTTTCAACTTCAAACACTGTGTCGCATCGTGCTGGCGCTTGTCCAGAACCGTTCAATGTCCGTTTGACAATCTCGTTCTCAGCATTGGCATCTTTTTTTCGCTTCATTGCGAAAAAAGCTCGTTTCGATCGCAAAGGAGTGTGCAACCTCAGAACTCCGCCGCAATTCTCTGCAGTTGAATGAAGCACTTGAAATACCCACAAAGCGCTCTTATTGGTATCGATCGATGGAGAGAATAATTTTGTATTTCTTTGTGTGATGTTATATAAGGCTGTACCATAAAAAAAGATTATAGATATTTTTATGATGATTCTATCTTAGAATCAATTCTTCCTTAAAAATATTTTCAATTTTTGAAATATGTTGTCATTATAGTTATTATTGATATATATAATTTAAATGTATTATAAAAAAAATTTAATTTAAAAAAACGGTATATATGAAATCGGGTAATTTGTAGATTAAATTTGATTATATTATTATTATTTATAATTATTTTTATGTTTGTTTGTTATTCATATATTTTTAACAAGCTGTCTAAAATAAATTAAATTAAAAACTTGTTGGCAATTGCATTAGTAAATAATTAGCCATTGTTCTAACTTAATATTTGCAGCCTGTTAATCTATTTCTCATGGAGTTCGTTCACCTCAAGTCCATTAAAACGTTCCATGCTCCACCAATTCTCTCCGGTATCATATTGCCTTGTAAGGCAGAATTTTTTTCAATAATACCGTTATTAAAATCAGTTGCAAATGAGAAGTGGAATTATAATAGATCTCTGATGGTTCAAACAAATTAGAAATCGATTGCTCTGAGAGGAAAGTACGATGCTTGTAATACGGACAGCGTAGACAAAATCACGATAAGCAAATAAATTACGTTGCTTTTAATCATTCGAAGACTCGTCGACAATTATTCCTTTAAATAAAATTGACTTTTATTAATATTGATGTTAGATCTTTATTACAAGTTAGACATTAAGCACTGTATTAATTTATATCTAATTATTTTTTTACTATTGCAATATTAATTTATTATTCTTTTTATATATACGTTATATATAATTTATTGCTAATCATCTTATTAAATTTTATTGTATTGTTGAAATCTTCTGTTTTTTTACGAAATTTTAAGTTAGTATTGTTTTCAAAACCATCAATACTTTTTGTTTAACTAAAAACAAGAAGAAAAAAAAAATTTTTTAATTTTATTTTATATTTCTACTTTTCTTGGATCATAATATTATAAGAGACCCTGCTACATTTTGTCGGTTGCAGCATATTTCTGCTAATTACGCGTTGTCGTTCTCATTAGTATTTTTTCCGCGTCGATATTTTTTCTGCAGGAAAATAGATCATTTTCATAATGTTCAACCGAACACCGATAAGCGCTTAGCTTTGTCCGTGAAAAACAGAAACCTCCATTTTCTGCTGCCATCAATTCTCTTTTTCTCGCTGAGGAACGACTCCGTTAAAATTCGATATATGCACTTCGGTAAATTTACAACTTTGAAAAGATTGAGATTGTTTAAAATAATTTAAATTGACTAATCGTGTTACATAACGATCCGACATGTGCTCGCTAAATTTCAAAGTTATTTAATAATTGGCTGTTAAAATATGATGAAAGGTAGGCGTCTATATTGACAATAGATTTAACCCTTAATGGTCTAACGTGGGTCGTTCAAGTCCCCTAAAAGGTACACTCTTCACCTTTAATTTCCACTTTGATTTATGTCGATAGCTTCATTTGGATTGAAGTTATGATTTTTTAAGTGATCGAGTGATTTTACACGCGGTACCACCATTTTTAATACAAAATTATATACAAAAATAATTATTTTCGACATACAAATTTTTTTTTCTTGAAATTGAAGAATTAATGAAGGTCCATGAATTTTTGCAGATTTTTTAAAGCCCTTTAACATGTCTAAAAAACGCCGAGACACGAATGGCCCACGTTAGACCATTAAAGGTGCCGAAAAAACGTTAGACTAGTAAGGGTTAATTATGAACCATGAACTTTCCAAAAAATATTAAATTATATTAGTTTGGTTAATTAAATATTAAGAAGACTACAATAAAAATTTACGTACCCCAAAAAATTTATTTTATAACGTGCAACAATGATTTTTTAATATTGATAATATATCGTAACATTAAGATATCATATATTCTTATAAGCTTTTTGTTTTTATTTTTACGTGTTTTATTCGACTGCTCGGTAATTTAATTGACTCAAACGTATTAAATTTACTAGTTTGCTATATAATGTTTTTTTTTTAGTCGATCGTTCTTTTCCTCTTTTTTGTTTGATTATAAAACTAGGACGCGAATATTAATGCGTTATGTACGTCCGTGGCGTTTTTAGCTCATTAATTGTTTTATTAAAGCAATTACCAGAAATATCCGGAAATGACGTACTGGTTTCTATTTCGCGTTTCATTTATCAAGTCTGTGGGACATTGTTACTAAAGAGATATTCCTTTTCAAAAAGGAAACTGTCGTTATTTAATAATTACTGAATAAATAGATGCTCTTATTTTAACCGCTTTATACAGCATGACATTATTTACGAAATTTATCGTTGATTATTTCTTGTAAAAAGATTTAATTTTAATATTTTACATTAATTTTTACATATTAAAAATTGAATTTAAATTTAAATAATTTTTACATATAATATAAAAATTAGAGTTCTTTTTTTTTTTTCAGAAAAAATTATAAAATATGTTGAAAACAAAAGATCTGTTTATGAATAAAATCACAATTATTATGAGTTGTGCGACGCACAAAAAATAAAAATCTAAAATTTCACATAGAGCAGCATCTTGAATTTAATTAGTGTTATAAAATTATTCATATACGCAATGCTTTGAAATTCTCAGCACGTGCATTGTTCGACGCATTCCTCTCCGCAAGATTCGTAGCAATTAGTGTACGGTTGCTCGTCGTTAAATACCGTCGGTTGTCATGTAATCGTTATCTCAACGGTGGCGGCGAAATGACAACTCACACGAAATGGCACGAGTGCACGAGAAACGAGACGAGAAGACGTTAAACGGAGCTCTCGAGACGCCGTCGTGCGTGAGGGATGAGGAATGCTCTGGGATTTATCGTTTTCCTTCTCCGATCCGAGATTCCATCTCGGACGTTTCCCGCATACGTTCCTTTACAGTGAGGCTTCTACATGTCAAATTTAATGGTTAATATCAAAAATTGTGATATTGATGTGCGGTTGACGTGGTCGAAATATTTGATGAAAGATTTAGAGAGAGAGGGGGAAGGTAAATAAGTATATTATTTTTTAAAGTTCATCTTAAGCCATTCGCAAAAAGTAGTTTTGAGTTTACGAAAATATTTTTCTATATCAAAAATGATTTTAGATTTATATATCTTTTGGATTTTGACATTTTTGTTTTATCACTTATTATATATTTATGATTTATAAATTTTGCCAATATTAATTTATTCGTTAATTATTGGATCTAATCATACTTCTGTTGCAATTTTTTTGGATCCTTCAGATAATTTTCTCTTTGTTAAATCAATTTTTAATTTATACAAAATTATCTTTTTGTTAGAAATTATTTTTAATTATAGAAATCTTTTGTTTTTTTTATCAAAAAATTACTTAAAATTTGAACCTTACATATTTATTATTTACAGAAGATACATTTCAATTAGAACTGTGTAGTAAATGATATAATCGTAATTTGATCTCTTACGATTTTCGGCGTCAAATCCTGAAACTATCGATACTCTGTCTCCTGTAGCAAATAATGCAACCTTATCACGCAACCTTATCACACACAGCGCGAACTATCGCGACATAATGAGAGAGAATGTGAGAGAGAGAAAGGAGGTGTCTCGTTGCGGGCGGACGACCTAATTACTTGAAAGCCTACGGGAAAGCGCGTGCGAAGGATCGTCTGCCACCGAGGGTTTTTAATTTAATTTAGTCGTTAGTTATTGCGCATCTTCGAGACACGCGGCTGCTGCGGTCACCCCCGCCACTCTTCAACTTGCGAGCTCGCTGCATTCTCGTTGCATCCTTCGGCCTTTTCCTGTCTTCCTCGCGTCGTGTGAATCCGCTTTTGACGACGATGTCGACGTCGCCACTCGTGTACCCATCAATTTGGGCGTCGCCCTTACACGCTTTCAGAGTTTAAAGTGAGAACCGTTCGTCCATTAAGCTTCGCGTTGCAGTTACCGCTCTTTGTGAGGCTCTTGATTCAATTATGTATATCGAATAGTGATACGTGTGTGTGCGTAATAACATTTTCGCATCACCATCGCGAAAAAAGCTCACGAGCTCATTTTAGTTTGGGAATTTACCTTTGAACAAAATTTTTTTAGACTTTGATCGAATTATTTGACTATTTCGATAAAATGACGCGCGACGTTAAGAAAAATTAAATTTCTTATTTAATTTTTCTTTTACTTTATAAAGCTTTTTCGTTTATGTAGAAAAATGGAGAACTTATATTACAGTTTTAGGGGGCATAATCTTTTAATAATGAAATTTTTTTATTGCTATAATATATATATTTTTTAAATATGAATGTCTTTTTTATTTTATTGGTCATTGGATAATAATCTTTGAAAAAAATATATTTAAGATGATACAAATTTAAAATCTTTGTATACGAGTATGTAAAATATGTATCATGTGTATATATATGAGTATGTATATATATATATATATAAAATATAAGTTTGTAACCGAATGTGAGATAATGCTACAGCGCGAGCGGTCTATGTTGGATCACGGGTGCTAAAGTAATTGTGTGTGAATTTATATCCTACGAATATAATTCTTTGATTACGCAAATTGCCGAAATTTTTTCAGACTTGAAACGCAGCTTGAACTAATAAACTACTGCAGTAATATTACGAGTTAAATTGACTAACAATTTAACAATTTTTGATGCTGTTTATGCATTTTGTATCGATCTTACTAATGTTGAATAACCAATTAAAAACTGTAAATAAAAGATTGTAATATCTTCTTTATATATACATTTCCATTTAATTATAGTTACTTTATTTGATTTAACTGATTATTAATTTATATTATTTTAAATATTTTGAGAATACAATTTTAATAATTCGTTTATTAAGTTGTTTCTCTCGTGAAATAAATCTCAATGTTAGAAAATTTGAAACTGAGGAAAACTATAGAAAACGTTCTAGAAAACTTTGAAAGTTCGATACTCGGAGCTAATATTTTCTCGCTAGATAAATAAAAATATTAGTATCGCTTCGTTGAAACGCGCTTTCGCATCGAGTCCATCACCGGTGTAGGAAACGATCGAGTACTTCGAAAGTTTTTCTCGTAATAAAAGATGTTCCTTGCTACAGAATTATTAACGGTGACTGCTTTTATATATAAACCGCTTGTAAACTCCGCCGAGCTCTTCTTCGTATATCGAGAATAAAACCGTCTACTAAGAAAAACGTTTCATTACGAGTACCGACACATGTCTTTCTGCGAGCTTTTCGATTATTGACGACGCTTTTGCCGACATATGACGATAATAAAATCGACACGTTGACTTTCATTTAGATTCTGACATTAAAAAATATTTTTTTAGACGTGTTAATCGAAAATTATAAGATAAGAATATTTTCAATCATTGACAATTTAATAAAAGAAATAATCACACGTATTAGAGCAATTTTATATAAAATTCTTATTTTATTATAATACATTACTTCATTATGTTATTGATTATTACAAATTATTTCCTCAGTAAAATGCATCGAATATTATCTTCTTGTTTGCGGTACTGATGATGACGGTTTATTTTGTTCGGTAAGACATAAAGCTGTTTAATAAGCGTCTACAGTTACTCGCGTTGGTACGAAGCTTCGATAAAACATTATTATTAATGAATATTACAACGGAGGCGAGTCGATAACACTTCTCAGCGACGGACGTGCGCCTTTATGTTTCTTGTCCGAAGAACAGAAATTATTATGCGCTACTTCGTCGATGTTCCTCTGTCGGGCTGAATGCGGAAAATTGTAGCGGCTGCACCGTTGTGAAATATCGGGAGGGATATAAAGTAATCATTCCGCGTATCTCTATAAAGGATATAAGAGCCTGGTATCAAGCGATACTTTCTTACTTTTGATCACGCATTATCCGACTCTGATGCCTCATTTGCATTTGCGACGATTTACATAGTGTTTTCACTCGCGGTTCTTTCACGGGAATGCATTGCAATATGTAAAACCCATCAGACCTAACATCGCAACTTTCGTCGATTGGATCCCGAGACTTTTTATCCGATTACAATGTATCTTTTGTTCACCATATATACCTTGCGATGTAATTCGATGCAAGCGACACTCCGAGCAGGTGACATCAATATGCGTTGTCGAGACGATTTTACGTGTATAAATACACGATATAGCGTGTGTATATTTACGATATAAATATTGTATGTATATTTATTGTACGTTATTTTATTATTCTTACTTTTTTAAATTTATTTTTATCGTTATTTATAGTATTTACACAAAGAGAGAAAGAGAGAGAGAGAGAGAGAGAGAGAGTTTTCTGCAAACAGGGAAAGTAACAAGTCATGAGAGTTTGATTGATTTTATATTTTTATCAATTTGTGAAAGTAACAAGTTTTAATTGCACAAATTAAAAAAAAATAAGATCAGAATTTGTAAAACAAATTGAAGTTAAAGTTAATATCAATTGTATTTGCTTTAGAATTGCTTGTGACATATAAATCTTCTTGAAATAGAGTATATTCTATATATATTTTATATAAATTTGTATCTCTAAGTTTATTATACGTTATTCTATTACTCTTACGTTTAAAAAAATTTATCTTTATTATTGTTTATGGTATTTTTACGGCGTAAAGAGAGAAAAAGAGAAAGTTTTTTTCTGTAGAATCAAAGAGTAATAAGTTATGACTTTGATTGATTTTCTATTTTTATTGATTTATATAAACATTTTTAATTGTACAAATTAAAAAATATAAGATTAGAATTACTGGAACTGAAATTGAAATAAAAATGAATACTAATTGATAATACTCAGTTTAAAATTGCTTGCGACGTATATAGTTTTCTCGAAATAAAAAATATTTTACTTTTCTTCGATTTAGATTTTGAATTTTGCGACGCGACGCGTTCTATTAATTGTATCGAATAGTTTCGACATCTAACACTGCAAGCTCGAAAGGCAGAGCTGACTACGCGTTATAACTTTGAGAAACAGAGAGAATTTAGCAACAGAGAAAATTCGATCGAACTTAATGAAAATTAATGGATAGTTTGATAAATTATCGTGAGTTGGTCACGTCCGTTCTCGTTGATATCGTTTTTGGAGCGTCCTGCACCAGATAGACGCAGACTTTATCTCGTCGCACTTAATTCGCTTACGGCTCGAATCTCCTTACGGAGTTTACGAAGTTCGTCCATTCGCGACGAGGAGAAGCGTTAGAAAAAATTATAAACTACCGGTAAATAAATTGCCTTGAACATCGCGGCGGTTTATCCAATTTATGGTCACCGTTTTTCTGGGTGCCGTTGATTATTCGTCTGCGTCCGGATACTTGAACACTTAATACTTTCTACTGCGAAAATTGGCGTAAAGTTTTGCCCCGAGCTTTTTGCGCGAGATAAAGATATTCAACTAAGAAGAAGTACAGTTTGGTAAAATTTATATTTTAGCCGGTATGTCTAATAATTTACAGATACAATATATGAGTTTAACAAGAACAACATCTATTGTTTCAAAATAGCTTGAATTTTGAGGTGTAAAAGCGGAGTACAGCAAGAATATGCAAGGGAATAATATTGTGCATTCTAGTGTGGCTGAGTGTTACGCAAATTACACAATACACACTATTACAGTCACCATCTATTATAATATACACTGTAAGACGTGATCTTACGTGATGTTGCTCCTCTCGCTCTCTCTTTTTCTATCTTTTTTTAATACTAGAATCTAAAAATCGCGGATCTAAATTAATTCAATTACGATTTAAAGTACATCTGTCTTTTTACGAGAGAGTTGTCACCATAAAAGTAAAATTGCTTATAATTAATTATGATTATTTATGAAAAATGATAAAAATCTAACGTCTAAATCCAAATAGATTGAAAAAGAAAAACCATCAGATGGGTCAAAAATAGCACAATTGCAGTGTTAAGCTGAATTTATGTTTAAACAAAATCATTCGAACGAGCATAATTTTGGGGAGAAAGACATTTCCGGTTACGCCGATAACTCGCCGTGCAGCCGTCTACAGTCAACCCGCGAAACGTAATATACGTTACTTGACAAAGAGCTTTCGTAGGGCTTATAAGTGATTCGTCCGTGCATTGTGCATGAACATTAAACTCGGATTACGTGACCGGTTACCCGCATAGCGCAATGCTGCGACTCTGCTTCGTATTGCAATATCGCACAACGGCGACGAAGTCCATGTCTTGGAATTGTGATTGCTCGTGCAAATTTGCCGTGTAATTAATTCGTAACTGTCTCAGCGGAAAACTCGTCGCTTAAAAGATTACACTAGTTTACAAGAAATATTTTTTTAATTACTTTAAACTATAATAAACATGTGCAATTTAAAATAATACAAACAAATAATTTTCGATTAAAAAATAATTCCAATCCAGAGTAATTATTTGCTGTAAATTAGTGCTATTGTTAGGTCGCGTTATCGTCCCAAAGTAAACGATCGCTGGTAGATAATAAAAATATATACAGTGTATTTCCTTGCATTAATATATTTTTCGTTAAGAAAAAGACTGAAAAAGAATAATAATAAAACTAACAATTATTTTAAAATTGTACAGAATAAAATTTATTCGAGCAGAAAATATTCTGCATTAGTAACAACATTAAGTTTTGTAACATACGACTTACAAAGCTCGAGAAAGAAAATGGTTTTTCCAGGGAAGCTGTTTGCGCACAGGAAAGCATGCGGAGTATTTAAAAAAAAAAGAAGACGCATTCTCAATTTTCGGTTTTTTTCGGTCCTTTAGTTCTCTTTGGTTTTTTCAAGGTATTTTTTGCACCCTTTTGCTTTCTCCTATCTCGATTTCGCGTGTATATGCGATACCTCGTAATAACGTTCCAAGGCTGTTGGCACGCCCTTTAACGAGCATTACGTTAATTACGGGGAGCCATTGCGGCGGCGGTCATTAAACTCTTCTACATCGATGCCAGCAGCTTTTCTAACTAATACCGTCATTTTGCCCTTTCGCGACTTGTACGATTGCCGACTTTCGAATTTTGCTGATAATTATCGTCTCGCTGAAAATTTCCATGAATTTCTTTTCTTTTTTTTACGGAAGCGCATTGAGTCGAACTTTCCTCGTTTTTGGACGAATTGAATTATTCATCTGAATACCTAAATAACCGCGCTAGGTTCTCTGAAATTACAATAGTTGATTATCGATAATCATCCCCGAGTCGTTATTCGTGGAATAACAAGAATTATTTACGAAAAGCCGAAGCCTTCATTCTCTGCCGTGAAATTTCGCGGGACACTCATCGAATATTCCAATCGGTTTTGATTTGGACAAATCTGGATCGATCGTCGAGTACGGAAAATACCGCGATTTCTAACGAAGATACACCCAACAAACTCTGTGCAAAACTGCCCGGCGAGACACAGTTTTTCTGCGTTCGCACTAATGTGACATTCCCGAACAATGGCGGACGATGTGATATATGCGACTTCTGTAGTCGCAGAGTTCATTTTTTGTCTTTTTTATGCTGAATGACTCAGCGTTGGAGCGTCGCAATGTTTTTGCCGTAATTTATTCGGTCCCCGCGATTACTTTCAGGGAATTCTCTCGCCAGTGCCACAAACCGAGTGGCTCATTGTAATTTTTTTCTTTTTTAAATACGGATAATTCTATGATTTATACCTTTCTGCAAATATGTTTCCTTTTCTATTCGATGAAATGCGCCAAACGTTCTGATAATTTATTTACAAAAATACTCTAAACAAATTAATAATCAAACATTTTGAGACTATAATTGGCTGTTTCGATGGTTTATGGATTTTTTTTATTGATGTCCAAAAGTCGAATCATTCATCAATTTATTTCATTAGTAACGTTCATATTTTCTTTTTATTTATAATACAAGTTATTTTGTGTTATTTTTTAAACGTGAATGTAAACACGTACTCAACTTGTTGACGATGTATTTATTCGTATTCAATTATGCCATTTAGAAAATATACGCTTTTTTTTCAGTCAAATAACATGTTCGTTTTATGTAAAATTTAAAAAAAATTTTTAGTGATTATAATTGTTATCATGTTATAAAATTCCAGAAAATTAATTGTTTCCGACGATCTTATACACGTTAAACATTGCTTCATTTAGTTTAATTTAGTCTTAGAAATTAATTTTCGCCAATCACACACACATGGATTTTTAATTTTTAACTTCTGTGCGCGGCGGCACAAACGAATACTAGAAACGGCGGCATTTAACGTTGAGGTGAAACGAGAATGATAGTTAATAAATAGTCAGTAAATCATGCGCGCTGGCATAATGACATACATAAACGTGACATTGTGATGTCAAAATACGACACTTCCAACGCGACATCATTCAATTTTGCCGTGTAATGCATGCAAAACACGAAACGTATACAAACGCAAAGACATAAATACGCACGAAGCGTAAAATTCTAGCTGATTTTTCTGTTTACGGACAGAAACGCGCAAAAATGTGCGGACGATCGCCTGATGGTTAGCCCCTCGTTGCTAGACAGCAAAAGGAAAGAAAGCTCTTGTAACTCTTCTACGCGTATGGTATTCCATTTCATCTTATCGATAAAATACATCTTTATCGAGGAATAAGTGTGGAATTTTTTTTACATTCAAAGAAGGGACGAAGCGAAGTTACGAGAGTTTGGAGCCATGTCAGAGGGCTGGAGGCACGAAAACTGACACCCCGTCGGAGAACTTGAAGGGCTTTCGTAATCATGCGGGCTTCTCGTGGACAAGCTTCTATGCTTGTAACATTAGCCGTGTTATGTTTTAATCATAAATTACAATCTTTGTTATTTACTGCATTTCTACGAAACACTGCTTTTAATTTATTCACTAGAGAATTAGGAGATAAAGTACTGAAATAACTTAATATCTTAATTCATTAAATTAAATTATTTTATATTCTAATTTATTAGAGAATTAGGATATAAAGTACTTAATAAATTTAGCTGATCAAATTTAATTTAAATTATTGATTAAATATGTATCATTATTAAGAAAATTCGAAAATTCTTTATCAAAAATTGTTAAAATAAAATGCTTAAGAAATTACCTTATTATTTTCTGCTATTCTTTTGGCAAAAGTTGGATTTTGCAACGAACCGACTCTTTGATGATAAAGAAATTATTGATATAATTCTTTCTTCTGACTGTGTTTTGAAAGTTCTTTCCGTTCAAATTATGTAATAGAAAACGAATCTAGGTTTAACGAATCTGGATTATTTTCTTCTCAACTTATAATATTGATTAATATAATTTATAACTTTTGAAATATAAAATAATTTTAATATTATATGAAAGCATATAACAATTCTTGAACTATGAGAACTAATTAAAATAAAATAGATTTTTTTAGAGATTAAACTTTACAATGAAATGTCAATTATCATTTGATTCGTGAATTTTTGTGTACATTATATAATAAAATTTTAATTTAATTTGTTGAAATATCAATAGATATCATTTGTAAAATCTTTATTATTATTGTAAATAGATATAATTTCTAAAATCTTTATTATTATTGTTTTGACCTCTCACAGCTTTTCTACATTTTACAAACTACGTGCTCACTTTTCGCAACAACCTGCACTTCCGCACGAATATCACAGATATGTGAATGGTACTCGTGACATTTCAGCCTCATCCAATTAACGATCCGCAGTGAATAACGAGGAAGTGTGTCTCAAGCTGGCGACCGCGGCGTCAGAGACATCGTAAGAGGCACGAGAAAGCATAGCTGGCAACGACAAATACTGCTGAATATTAGCGTCGTTAACAAAAGCTGCGGAAATATCCCACGATTAGGTATTCCTTTGTACGTATATGATCTCGCCTATTTAACCGTAGTCCTCTTTATCTACCTTAGCTTTGTAACTCGGCAACTTGGTGATGACGCCATTTTGGTAAAGTGACGTCATCGTGTTGCTTTTTGTCACCCTGATCTCTGACTATCGTTGCCTTCAAATTAGCATATCTGAGAAACGCCAAGATGCAAGTAAAATAAGAATCGACTTCTTTTACCAGATCTTCAATTATTATATCCTCTTCACAGCCAATACTCTCCTTGTATCTCGGTGCTGTGTAGATTTTTCTAATTGACTTTGAAAATAGAAGATATACCATTCGAAATGAATTTCGAATTATTTTAAAGCTAAAATAAATTTTACGTGATTAAAATTTCCTTTTGAAAGAAAGTCAGTCTTCTTAAAATTAATGCGAATATTGCAGTACATAAGAAAAAATATTAAAATATTATTTTAAAAATATTTTTGAGACTTTTTAGTTGTCAAGAATAATTGTATTTATCTTAGAAAAATGTATAAGTAGTGCAATAATTGCATTTATGTACTTCGTAAATATATATAATATGCATAAAAACACATGTATTTACACACATTATTTATATATTTCTATATATATTCCAAGAAAATAAATCGATTAAAAACGTCATAAAGTTAAGTTTATAATTACTAGTTCTTATTATTTAATATTTAAGTCATATACATATATATAGAAATTATATATATAGAATTATATAAATACATATATTATATAATTAATTTGTTTTTATGTTAATGTTTTTTAACGAATTCAAATATTAAAAATTATTAAATTTTTGTACAAGTCTCGCGGGCTGATTGTAAATATTTCGAATCTTTTACATCTTCTATCTATCTTTCGTTAACTAAATATATAGCGAACACTATCAGCAAAAACCAGCAAAGACGTTTTCTGCAATCTCAAGAATATCCCATTCGACGACTAATTATCGAGAAAAAGAACGTAACCAATCAATCTCTTTCATCTCTAAATCCTATGAAGTTCTCTTTCTCCATAATCCCTGAGTCTTCTCATCATTGTCTCCACAGTTTCCTTATCAGCTGCAAGACGTTCAATCACTTTCGCTTCGAAGTAGTCCCTTTTCTCATTGGCCTTGGGTTATAATTAAATGTTCAGTGAAAGAGAAAAGATTGAAAATATTTTTAAAAATCATATCTTGATTTTTTAAACTTATTACTAAAAGATAACTAAACACTAATTAATTTAATTTATTAATTAACTAATTAATTTCTATAGCGTGGACACTACATTACTCTCGTGAAAGTTCTGAGAATTTTGTTTTATACCGAAAGCAAAGCTTCATTATCCTAAAGAAGTGACAATGTCTCAATGGATTTTATTTTTGATAATAAATCTTTATTTCATTTGATATAATGGAATTATAAAAAGAACTATGAAAAAGTATTTAGTTAAGAGAGAAGTACCGAGAGACGGACTTGCGGTTTTCTAATTAAGACCAAACGTATAGATCCATTTTCCATTGAGAATAATATTATTCTCTGTTATATTCTAAAGTTCTGTCTTCATCAAGATAATAATATCTAATAATGTTCAAATACTATTTTTATCAAAGAGAGACTATCCATGTTCCTATCACGAACTGCATGTTTATTAGGTGATCTGACGCAGCTTGAAACTCTATATAGTAATCATACAGATAATCTACATATCTCGAGTATCGTATGCCCGTAAGGCCAATTTGCGGGGATTTGCATAGAACGCGCTTTCGGCATTTGCTGGAAATTCCTAATCCCGCGATGCTTTAATCCTTTTATTCAACATTCCAATCGCACACAACCACTTGCGTAAATAAAGCACAGCGAAATGTAGTCTCATCTACCTCTAATTTAAGATATTTATTTCTTACGATTTGGGAAGAAAATTATTTAAAATAACGCCGATAAATTTATTTGTCATAAATCATTATTATTATTAGCGAATTGTAAAAAATAGTCTAGATCGGCCATGTTAAAGATTCGTTTTTTCCTCTCAAAATTTTACGATTTGCTCGATATTTTGTTGTCTAACTGACAAGACATAAAAAGGACGATACACAATTTGCAATATCATTGTTCTTCCTGCTGGCGATATCGGTTAACGCGGTGTCTGTAATTTCTAAGACTGAAAGAGACGCGGGAGTATTCTTGTCATGCGTCGAGAGAATGTGACAAGAGGAGAAAATAAGTGTCTTGAAACCGAAGACAGCGCTACGTGACAAAGATGAGGAGCAGCAGTGACGGAGTAATGGCGGTCGCGTGGACTCACTCAACCTGGGTGTGATGCTTGCCTATCTATCAGGCCCTAGTGGTCATCACAACCTTTTTGAGTGAGCGAGTGCGATCGTCACATTCGTCGGCTAGCAACGTCAAGAATGAAGACAAAGATGAACAACGAGGATGAATTTCAATGCGGAAATCGATGTAGCCATTTCTACAATTTGCGTCCCTTTTCTAATGTAATTTTTTATTATAATTTAATAATAACAATATTATATCTCTAGCACGTAAAGTGAATACCTGAAAAAGTCTGATAACAATAATCGTTAGATGATAATTACTGAAGCTTTGGTAGAACAATTTGAATGTTCTGTTAATATAATCAGAATTAACTAATTGCTAATTTTATTTTTGTAAATATTATCTTATCTTTTCAATTTGTTACAAACATTATTACTATTATTACGAGTCTAATAATATTTGTTAAATATTGAGTTAATACATCAAGCAAAATATATTTGGTACACTGAAGAAAATTTCTGATTAAAATGGACAAATTAGAACTTATGATTAAATTTATTAGAATTCTAGTTGAGATAACGAGAATTCTGGATTCTGGTTGAATATTTCTGATAAAATCTATTAAAATTCTTATTTTGACCAGAATAATTGTATTAATTAGAGTTTTAGTTATCTCAACTAGAACTCTCATACATTTAACCAGAAAGTTTTAATTCGTCCATTTTTCACCTGAATTACTATTTAATCCAAAGAGAACATTTTTTTCATAATTGTTATCAATAATACGTATGTAGTGTGATATTGTGCACAGTATGCCAATCTAAGCAATATTTTATTATTCATTATGTTACACATTCTGTTCTTATTCTCTCTCTCTCTCTCTCTCTCTCTCTGTCTTTTCTAAGAATAAATCTAAAATTCTAGAGAGCATTCAAATTAGATGTTGATTGTCAGGAAAATTAGATTCGTTTTACCATGAAAATATTTCTCGACGAGTCTCAGGATGCTCTTATGTCATTCAAATTACCGGTGGAGATAAGATCACGGGGTTAGCGGGGTTGTGGAGTAGATGTAAAATTTTTCCGTCTGTCACGTTTGCTTAATAGCGAAGGGCGCGTCTCTCGTTTGTTCAAAATGGAATCGCTTATCAATCGTCCTCGTCTCGGATCTCGTTAGTGGGCCGGTTGATTAATTCCGGTGCTGCGGAGAGATTCAATATTGAAATATTTCTTTCGTATTTAAATTGCGTGTGGATCATGGCTGCGCGAAAATAGCTTCAGGGCAAAGCGAGACGGTCACGTTCCGGCGCGATGAGACGCGCGTACAAAGGTGGAAGAAGTATCGTATGTTCTAAGACACGTACGGTTGAAAACTTCAAATTGCCACCATGTCCCACGACGGTTTTCATGAAACTCAACACTCACTTCCGGTGTACAGGCGTCGTGTCGTCGCTTGTATATCGATCGCCCTTCGGTTCGTATTATTCGCTGACGATCACACTGCGTAAGTGAAAAACAAGGTTTCTTTATGGAAATTGGATATTATGTAAGAGAGAGTTACATATATGAACTTGAAGATAATTGTACGGAGAAGAATTATAAAAACTAATTATGATATTTAAATCTTAATTATAATTAATGTCAACGAAAAAGAAAAAACATACGTATGTCTACTTATATTTAACTTGACGCGACGTGTTTGTCCCATTTTATACATGAAGAAGAATAATCGAGCATTTCAGTTATGATATTCGTTTAGCGAGCCGATAAAAATATATCTGTCCCATTTAAAAGCTCGCGACGCGGCTTCTCCAAGGGTTAATTGCGATCGCCCGATGAATATTCATCTCAACTCGAGATAAGATCGTTCTCGCCTTAAACGCCTCGCCGAGACGCAAATATTTCGCAGCGATGAATGATCGTGTGTTGAATTTAAGTTCTCTTTGAATTTCAACGACCGAAATTGTTCCCAGAGAATCTTTACACTTATCTTTTCGCGCAATTATGCGCAGTTTACATCAATCACGGATGTTCCCTGCAGTTGTCCGACCGCGCGAACATGCTCTATTTGCTGTAAACGATGATAAACGATCCTGTTACGTCGGTTGCGCGACGTAATTAGCCCCGTTTTTTAAACAAATTACTAATTAGCCCCGTTAATTTTCTTTGTGTTATAGAGACAATTTATCATAATAATAGTTCCAATAACGCGATGACAACAATAATCCGAAATAATTTAAATAATAATAGCAAATTGAAACTGTTCTTAACAATGAATAAGCTGGCAGTTAATTTATGAATACGTTATAAAACGATTAACGAACGTTAATATCGCGTATATATAAGGTAAAATCTTTAACAATTTTATAAACGTTTACACGTCTGGTTTTCATCAATTGAAAGCGAATACTGTTTATTCATTGGAGATTGACTGAATGTTGCTGATGCGCCAGTTACGAGGACATCACTCGAAACGAGATACATAGCCGTCGATCGTCGGTATTTCGTGACTGCTCGCATCGTGACCCGAGAAATCATGGGAATCACATGCTCACGCATAAATTGACAGAAATGTTCGTCCATTTGACCGGTTGCTGAACGGTTGTCGGAGTCGAAGGTTCGAGGCCGATCGATCGCGATAACAAGCTCAACAACGATCGGCTTGTGCAATTGGTCGCGTTATAGCACGTCGGCACTGTCGAAAGACACCGAATCTAATTATTTTGATTGGTAAAGAAAAAAAACAAGACGCAAGTTCAACGTTTGAGATAACGAATACTGTCAACTTAAACTTCGAACTTTAGACTGAATACGTATATTTTCACATTTAAATGTAAAAAAATAATCACAATTAGAAAAATATAAGTTTAGTTTTAATAATTTGTTATAAAATTTGAAAAAAAACGAAAAATTGTATTTTAATTTATCACAATTTGCTTTATGAAGATTAATTCAAATACGGCACAATCTTAAAAATGGAAGATGTGATATCTTTTAAATGAAAAACGAGAAACAGTTTGTCTGTCGCAATACAATTCCTCGTCCTCGGAATATGCAAGAATCAAGTGACGCTTATCTGCACGGGTAGACAAACACGTGTTTAAGTGCAGGTGCTTAAACGGCGAAATTAGAAGAACTTCGAAGGAGGACGAGGACAAAGATGCGGATGAAGCGACGCGTGCACGCCAATTATCTTCAGATTTCTCGCCAATTTGTCTCATTTATTATCGGACTTTCCACTGGGATAATCGCGTCGCGACCATTTTATCACTGTCGACTCGAGAAAATTTGAGATAATATTAGTTAAATTAGAAACAACTTAAAAATAAAAAGAAATGATATATAATTATTCCTAAGAGCTTTTCAATCAAAAACATTTGAAAGCCATTATTTTGTAAATTTTCTGCTTTATCTTTCCTTTATAATTTCAACAACTATATGCCATTATTTTCCATCAGTAAGAAAATTGATAACCTCATTATCGTAAATCTTCAAAAGATTGGAGTTTACAAAGTATATTTTGTGAAGCATTAAATTATATTTTAAACCGATATCTTTTAAAAATAAAAGAAAAAAATTTTGACAAGATATTAGCAAATTTTTGTGAGCAATGTTTGAGAGAAAAGGCGCAATCGCGGAAGTTTAACGCGCGACAATTCGTAGTTTCGAGGAGAGGGATAGGCGTCTTTCTTTCTTGAAAAAGTGAAACAGTGGCAGGCATTTATCTGCCGCACAAAGATGCATCTGAGAGAGTGGCGACCGCATTTAACGATGGAATTACTGGGACGCAAAGGAGATGAGCTAAAAAGAGGTATAGAGGGAAATAGAGAGAGTAAAAGAGAAAGAAAGAAAGAGAGAGAGAGAGAGAGAGAGAGAGAGAGAGAGAGAGAGAGAGAGAGATTAGAGACGAAGAGAGAGATACGCCAAGTGGAGTCAAGTGGCATAGGCTCCAACGAGGCGTCTAGCCTCTCGATTTATGCATCTGCTCGCGGTGCAGCTTTCTTGTTGTTTGATCTTAGGTTCTGTCTATGGTCGATTCGTTTATCGCTCAAAAATCCGCAATGTATGCCAGAAACCGAACATGATTGCTGTGTCTGCATGTATTTCTCGTTACCATGAATATTATACATAAAAATTTTTCATTGTGTCGGATATTCAAAATTGGGTCTAGAAAGATATGTGTATTCTTCTAATATCATTATATAAAGATTTTAATCTAATAATCTCTATTTCCGTATTATCTTTTATTATTTTTTCTTCTACGTTCGCTATGTTTTTCTGTAATATTTTATTACACATGTGCAATATTGTAAGAATGATAAAGATTGTGTTATATCGTTACATCGTTTCTCTGTCTGGTTGCGTATTTATTTCATTTGAAATACGGACAAAGAATGTAGACAAGTACGTTTAAGAGGGAACGCGGATCTCCTGTCTCTGCATCTGTCCGCTTTTGCAGTCTTTCAATGCAACGTTTGTACGATGTGATAACGTGTATTTTATATTATTGTTATAAATGTTTATTATCTTTTTTATTATTTATAAATATTTTCAATATTAATTTTAAAACTAATAGATTAATGATTTTATTTTTTAATCAATTATAATTTTTTATTACTTTTGACACATAAGTAGATTGATCTATAAATAGATATGTTTTTAACAATTTTTCTTTTAACAGTTTTGAACTTTTATTTTGAATCACCATTATTTTTTATATCTAATATATTAATGATTTCTTTTTAAGATAGACTAGATATATATATATACATATATGTAGTATATATATGTATATACATATATAATAACGTAAATTATTATATTCTTGATGAAAAATTATTTATGTTTGTTCAGTAATTTTTTGTTTCTCTGGACGAGCGAGACAATATATAGTTTATTTCTTTAAATTATTTCTAACATTACAGTTCGTTCATTTTAGCTGTATTTTCTTGCTTTCATTGAGTTCATTAAAGAAGATTTTATCTCACGAAGCAATAAAAAATTTCTTCGTTTTTTTATGTTTTCGCACAAATTTCTGACGAACTTTGCTCGTCATCTTTATAGGAACTCGTAATCTTTACCTTTTTTACGTGAATCTTGCACAACAATTACTTTTATTCGCAAGCCACACGTGTAATGAGATACGTCATGTTGCTTCATGAACGTCGCACGATGCATCGCATTCAATAACGAACACACTTTGTAACATCTGCATCTGCATTATCGTGACGAATTCTCAAAGACATTCCTATCTTTGGAATCGCGTAAGCACTTTCCAACTGAGCAATTCAGTTAACTACGGGAGAATAATTTTGTTAGTTAACGCCAATTCTGTTTAGGTAAATCTTATCAACATCCTGGAATTACAAGCAATGCATAACCCGCAATGGAATAATGTCTTATTCTCAAAGGCAGTTGATATTTTAAACCCGATCAATCAATACGTATTTAGCGAATCTTATATATATATATATATATATGTATTTTTAATAACATTATGTGACATTTGTATAATTATAATTATATTTTACTTAAGTTATATTAAATAAAAAGATATATATTAACATAAATACACCGAGAAAAAATGTAGTTAATTTTAATAAATATTGATTAAAATTGACTACATTTTTTTCTCAGTATGTAGTTTAAAAATAAAATACAACATGATTTAAACATTGAATATAAATTTTGTATATATCTAATTTGGTTTCGCAACATTGTCTCCTGATTTTCCGAATTATCGACGTTCCAAAGTATCGACGTCACGTAGATGTGCTGCAATAAAGACAAGTTGGTTGTACCTGGTGCCAGCCGGTTGTCGTCAGACAACGTTTGCATTTAATGCATATCTTCCTCGTGAATTCGTCCTTGGTGAACGTTATGCAATAACGTTCTGTCATTGTGTGTCGCGTAGTCTCGGAGAAGGTTTAGCGTGCAATTTAGATAGCTGCAGGAGTTAGCGTTGCCAACGATTGGTATTCTGAACGTAGTAGACGCGGGGAACAATTGCCATCAATTTGCAGGCCGTCGTGGACACGCATTCTCCGTCGTATCACACGCGAGAGGCATCTACATTTCGAAAGAGAGGGAGTCCCGAAGAAAAAGCTCGAGCGCTCTTCGTGCTGTACACAATTTAATCGTTGTAATAACGACGCTCAGCGGTGAATCGCGCAATATCCAGTGGAAACTTTTTTAAATATAGATAAAAACGGTAAAGCGTGTAGCACTTTGCTCTGCGATATTAAACATTCGGAAAAAGTTTTATACAAAATTTTATAAAATTTATATAAAAGGGAAAATAAAAAGGCAGCATATACATATATATATAAGAATGAGAATGCTCTATTATTTTCATACTCGAAAGGAATACCGATGATATTTTTACAATTAATAGAGTAATATAAATTTGTGAAGCGTTTCTAAAATTTGTAAGGATTCCAAAACCTCTCGATCGATTTCGTGAAACGTTATGTATGCGATATGTGTCCAGCGCTCGTAAACTTATTGTTACATTAGAGAAACGTGAACGAGACTCAAACTGCTTCTAATTAATTACACAAGTTAATTAATTTCAAAATAGTTGTGCTTCAGAGAATCCGACGACGAATTCCGAGCGTAACATTGTCATCGTTGTGCACGGCGGGTTTACTCGTTGTACAACGTGCGCGGACATAGAATAGAGGCGATAATCTAGTCAGGCGTAGCCTGCCAATCGTGGAACACAGCTCGAACGAATCCATTCGGTTATGCAATTGAAGGCAGGCGGGCGTGCGAGCGGAATGCAATTCGTGTGAATGCAACGCACGTCGCATATGTACGTAAGGCAGTGTTGCATTATTACGTGGTCACGGTGTTACATGTTTACGTGTACGATGTCGGCGCAATTTGCGTCGTCGATCTCAGTACGAACCGCAAACCGCTGGAGAATGGAGAATCGCGAATGGAGTAGCGCGGTTTAATTACCACCACCAAGAAACTCGCGCGACATTGTCGCATACACCGTAAACGGGTTTTCACTCGGGATTTTTACACGAAAGGTTATCCGCGCGCGCAAATTCGCATACAACACAGAGTCTAAACAGAATTCGTCGAGCGTTAATTATTAATTAACTCAGCTGTTGGTTGACGATATTCTAAATGATTTCTAACTATGAAATCTTGCGTCTCACAGTTCATTATTTTATACTCTTATCAGCCTTTCGAATATTAATCTTCAGTCTTTGACCTATCGATTTCTATTAATTCTCTTTTAATTTCTGATCGTGCCGGCTATTTAATTTTTCAATCCGAATTTTAAATTTTCTCTTCTTTCTCAGACATCTCACCATATTTTTTTTTTTTTATTATTGCTCAGTGTTGTGCACATAATTATATTTCCGCCAAACATCTTTTTATATTTCCACATAAATCCAAATCTCGGCACGGCGAAATAATCTATATTTTGTTATTGCAATTCTTTATCATCGAACTCTATCTATCGAATTCCGAATGTACTATATTTATACTGTTATATATTATATATATTTCAAATATACTGTATTATATTTTCATTGCAACTATCTCGTATTGTAATATTTATTCTGATATAGTCTCGGCTTTCTACACATTCACACTCGCGTGAGCATAGACACATGCACGAGAGGACATATTAAATGTATTCAATCAGACACAGCAATAGAAAGTGATGGATTATTATTTCTGAATTTTTTCTGGCCAAACACACACACACACACACACACAACACATCGAAATCCCTGCGCATGGATACATGCGATTACACTGGATGTGCGATCTCTGAACAAATCCAGGAATTTTTTTTCAAAATGTGATCAAACACGTTCCGAGCGAACGCCGATAGATAGAAGAGCTTGACGATCGGAAGCCGATATGCTCCTTTTGACGCAGCATCATGGAAGCGAGACACACGAGAATATAAGTGTTAAAAAACAGGATGCGACTATAGCGCGAATATAATCAACGAACAAACGTTTTATTTTTTTTTTATTTTGTTCATCTTAACAATCGTATTTTAATGTATTTTATTTTGTTTGCTAAGTGTAAGTTTTGTATTTTTTCGAAAAATTACTTTTTTCATAAGTTCTATGGAATTATAGAGAAACATCTGTGTGAAACTCTTTTGGTAGCTGCAGGAAATTTTGCAGAAATTTTAACGAAATAAAAAATAAACATTGATGCTTAAATTGAAGATTGTATATAATTATATAAAAAAAATATTATAATACAGCTACGTAGCGTTTAATTTGAAATAAACGAACTAAAAATATTTTTAAAAGATAGAAAGAATAAATTAATAAATTATAAACACAATTATACGGCATAGAAGTTTGCAGCAACATCGTTACTTCCAGCGTGACTATATTATTGCTGGAATATTGCAATATGTTGTTGTAATATTGGTACTATCATCTTTGCAGTATGGGTATTTTTTGTATTTTGTTATTTATTAATACTTTTAGAATATAAGATTAATTTTTATCCTCCAACTTTCTGGTAATTAATGCGAGAGTAAAACACCATTATTTTAAAATCAAATTATTTAATTTAAAATTTTAATTGTTTTTATTATCAAATTTAAAAAAAAATTGTATTTTATTATCAAATTATTTTATTCTAAATTTTAATAATTTATTTTGCTATACTTAATTTTTAAAAAAGCTACATGTTAAATGCTGCAAATATGACATGAGATGCAATTTTTGCGGCTACATTTCACTGAAGAATAGCAACGTTAAATTACAAAATGTATAACCAAGATGTGCGGCTACCGTCACATCAAATTATACAAGAATCACCCCCGGAAGGTTGCATGCATCGTTGCTAGGAACAGGGTGGATGATTTTTCTTTTTTCTTTTTGAAAAACCATCGAGCCCTTTGGTCCTCGGCGAAATTACGCGATCGTGTCTGCTGGTTGGCGTTTGCTTCCGCTCGAAGTGCATCGCGAAGTGCACGCCAGCGAAGCTCAAGTGCCACCCTTCAAAATGCACTCGAAGCGACGATGCAAGATGTTGCATACCGCCGTCTTCGTGCGGTGTTCCTTTTCCCGCGGGGAAGGTATATCCCTCTTTTTGAAGAGAGGACACTCGTGGTTTTTTACCCTTTCTAGTGGAGGGCTGGGAGTGCGCCTGGGTAAGGGCAAGGGCAACCAAACAAAGAAATCGACGTCATGTATGAGGGAACCCTTCGCGCTGGCAGACCAATCTTGATCACGATCTCGCTTTAGGGCGTCTGCTTGTGTGAAAGCCGGTTTCTTTTTTTAATCTTTTTTAAACCGTTGTATCAAGGATAGCGGTCGGATTTCGAAATGAATCTCTGTACAGCCTTTATTAATATTTTAATTAGAAATGAATATTTGAAAGAGATGTTTTAGAAAATATTTTTGGGCACAATCGAGCTTGATGGAATTAAAGACAGTCTGAAAAATTTAATCTTATATAGAAATTATTATTTCAAGATTGATAATATAATTTGGAAAATTCCTTTTGGAAAATTGTTTCTTGATTGTTTAGAAATATTTGTAATATTATATTAATAATAACTTTAAAAAACTAGAAAATTATATTTCTACGACATTTTTAAAATCTAATGAAATATATGGTGATATATTCAAGTTATATCTCAAAAGACATGGGGGGGCTGTTTCATCTCCTCGATGGAAACTGGCATCTCCCACTCTCTTAATTATTTAACCTTTTTCAGCATCCCGTCGACGTTCGCTTCCGTCTTCTTCCGGCCCGCGTCAATATCGAAGGGCGGGAAATGAATTTTGCAGGAAGTGTCGTAGTCGTGTTAGGTGTGTTCATTCTCAGCGCGGCTTGCATCCCCTATTCCCGATTCTAGATCGAATCAGACAGAGTCGTTAGAGAATCACGCAATTCCGCGAATCGTGCATCCGGCAAATAAAAGGTCCGACCGAGGGATCTCTCCCGGAAAGTTCGATCGATCGTAGGAGGAGTGGTTTCCGTATCGTAATCTCTCACTCACTACGATTCCCTCCGTAAAACCAACGGAAAATTGCAATTCAGTGAATCAGTTAAATATAATGTAGAATCTCGTATTTTGAAGGAAATTATTTTGCCTTTGAATGAAAAAGCGCTTGATCTCTCGAATTATTATAAATTAACGTAACTTTTAACAAGAGTAAAAGAGTATTAAAGTATTTGAAAATTTTTAACTAAGTACTTTTTATATCTTTTTTATTTTTAGATTTAAAATTATAAAGACATCCACACTAATTCAAATTAATAAATAAATTCATCAATTTAGTCACACATATTAATTATTATTTGACTGCCACTAGCCCATTCACTTTTATAGTTTTAATTACTTTTAAATTAATAATTCTTTCTTATATTTTTTATATTATATAAGTATAATTTGTCATTTTTAAAGCTAATCTCATTAAAATATATTTATTATTAGAGTTCTTTATACAGATTTTCTATTATTCTTTACTAAATACTTATATGATGACTTCTCGAATTCATTTTTATAAAAGCATTGCGTCATACAATGCAACAATTTTTTCTTAATCAATTATTTTTAAATGTTAGTTTTTTATATAATCCTATTTTTTCGTACAACCTAATAATAAACGCTCTTTGGAGTTTGTACATGTATAAGATATACGAAACTAACCACGATAGAACGAGGGATTAAACTGACGGTCAAAGCCGAGATCTCGAGGATGTTGTCCTTGCTTGCGCACGAGCTTACACGCTTTTACGGTCGTTTACACAAGCGACAAGTCACACGCTCGGTAGTCCACATTAGATCACGTCGGTAGTAGCCTCTTTTCTCCTCCAAGTTGTATCCAGTAGAGAGAACTGTCATCCTTCTCGTTGATCACCGACCCCATTAACTTGTACGATAGTGTGTACCATGTCACTGATCTCGTGACCGTATCCAGTCTCGCATTTCCAGCTGTGGAAGATCGTAGAAAGCACCTTCTTAAATTAGGTTACAGTGCGATTAGGATCTCTGCCATGATTATTGCCGTACGAAGGGAGAGACAGGAAGTCATAAATCGATTAGAAAGAGGATCGACAAAGGGATTGTGTCTTTTCTTCTGAGAGAAATGTTGATTCTTTTTATATACGGAGATTAAAGCAATTTAGCCATTTTTATTTAATTCTGTTTAACATATTATTTCGATGAAATATTTTGTGAAACAAAATCAGGATTTTTTTAAGGAAAATGAAATGCGGATTTTCCGATACATCACGAGATGTGATATTATTAATTTATAATTAAAAATGACATTATTATATTAACAGCATTATTATATTAACATGAAGATAATTATTCATTGATGCATTAGAATTTTAATATCATTTTCATTATAGAAATTTTACAAAAGGTAATATGTTGCAACACACGTATAGTAATATATTTTATAAAATAAAATCACAAATTATTCATCAAATTATGCTCCATTTTCTCTTGAATTAATTGTATTGCTCATATTATGTCGAAACAATACATTTTAACGTGCATGTGACGTACATATGTATCAACCTATGTATAATATTTACCATGGAGTGAAGAAAATCCTCTGAAATTTTGAACGTTTATTTTCTCCGTATACTATTTTTTATAAAAAAAAGAAGGAATTTGAAGAGAAAGGTGTCGAGCAGTGGCGATTTATGGCGGCGGAAGCGATTCTCCATGGCAAACGGCCATTTTAGAAGCACCATGGCATGTTATCCTCCTCGCGTGTCATCCTTTCTTGCAGCTCCCAGTCGATAGATACACCATTGGCTTTCCCTTGTGCGATTGATACGGGAATTTTTCTAGGGAATAACGGATTAAGCGAGAAAATGCAGTTTGTACAGCAAACTGACATCGAGAAGAAGAAAGAGAGTAAAAGAGAAAGAAAGAAAAAATAAAAATAAATAATTTTGTTTTTTGTATTTGACTTGCTTTTCTCTTCTGAAAAAAAAATATATTTATAAACGATAATTAAAAAAAATTAAAAACAAAAAATTAAATTGTATGAGCAATTTGCACAGCTATTTTCGGACTTGAAATAGCCACTCGTTATCTTTGTAGCAGCATTTAGAAATGTAGGTACTGGTTTTAATTATAACGGAGAGAAAACTATTCACAAATTGATTATTAGCCTGTTTGTACGAGTACATTACACGATGAATACTTACGCTACTGTAATGGTCGGCCCGAATTTAAATATGTATATATATACATATATGTAATATTACTCATAACTAGAATAAAGGTGTGTTGTAATTATTACTGACTTTATTCTTTTGTTACATCGCCATGTTTGTGCATAATCATCATTTTTTATGGCAAATAATTGGTGAAGAAGCCATTAGCGTGCATTTAGGCTATAATGCGAACTACAGGATAAATTATATGACATATCTGTATTGTAATTTGTTATAATATACTGATAATATAGTTGCTATTTTATGTTTTAATAAACTCGATGCTTTATCTTTGAAAAAAATTCAATGACAGTTTAAGCATGGATATATTCAACATTGAAAGTTTATGCTAAATATCTGGATTTGACATAAATTAATTTCTAAGACCATAAATAACATAATTCCAAGATTAAATTAATGTTAAGTACAGTTTCGTAGTTATTTAATAGATACTTAAAGTAAATTAAATAACTACGAAATTGTACTTGAATAAATATTGAAGCAATATTATGCATAGCTTAACTTATTAAATTATTGATAAGTACATCACAAAATCATCAAGTTTCTTCAGAAAGGAATTGTGTTTTTGATATAAAATCTTTATTAGAGAATGAAATTTTAAACAAAATATTTTTTAAAGTTCTAACGAGAATTATTAAATATAAATATATATAAATTATAATTATTTATTCATATGAGAATATAAACATATATTGTAATTACATATAATAATATGGTATAACGCCTTAATTGAAGGAATTTCTTTTTTAGTTTCATTTATTATAATTTTGCTACGAGCGAACTTTGTTTTAAAAGTATAAATATATAAGAAGATCGAGGTAGGAAAAGATCAGCGTGGACGAAGTTGGACATTTCCTCGATTTTGTCCTTTTTTTTTTATGTTAATTTTACGATCGTTTCAAGTGACCACGCTGGCAATTAGACCGTACCGCTAACTTTTAATATTCGCCGCTAATAGCCCTTTTAACAGGGCGCGTAATCCGATTTTGCGTTTTTATGTTACGTGTACAGCAACCCGGGACCTGGGTTAATTGCTCTAATTGGACGTACGATTACGTTTATAGTATCGCGTAGAGGCATGCGCACGCCTAATTTCTCTTTTCTCTTCCCTCCCCCCTCTTTTTCTCCCGCCTTCGCTTTTTGTTCTATACTACGTTGACTCGATTAAAAGTCCCTTTGTTGAGGCTTGTCGACTAAAATGGACCATCTATAGGGAGAGAAAGAGAGGTGGCGTGGAGCAGGACAAGGGAGGAACAAACGCATGCGACAAAATTAATTTAACGCGATATCGTATTAGCTTCTCTGGTTTCAACAGCGTTAAAATCTCACGCAAAAATGCACCGTGCGTTGCAACATTGCAGTTTCGAATAGCAGCATCGAGCTCTGCAGATAAAATCTCGCGTCGGTCCAGAGATTTGAACATTATCACTTTGCTGT
The DNA here is from genome assembly GCF_001594065.2 of Cyphomyrmex costatus. NCBI lineage: Eukaryota > Metazoa > Arthropoda > Insecta > Hymenoptera > Formicidae > Cyphomyrmex > Cyphomyrmex costatus. Next base: position 332,693 of record NW_017275063.1, on the reverse strand, counting down.
CCATGTAACTTCGAGGAGATTGCATCGCGCGTTTTATATACGTACATACACACATATACACGTTCGACAATGAAATTGCCTAAGTAATCGTATATATCCCTTCAAAATTTTATCGCGATAGGAAAACCTTTTTGTCGCTACAAAGTTTGTATCGATGGCTCATACAATATTTGTGGCGAATTCGTGGAACTTCGAGGTATTGGGTTGCTCACTCGCATCGATTGTTTTAAAAATAAAACAGATGAAAAGATAGTTTCTTCGTGATTAAAGAATAACAGTTTGTTCATTATTTATATAGAGAATATGTAATTTAATTCAATATTAAATCGATCGTTTGTTTTCTGAAATACATCAATTATCTGTACCTGTAAATTTATTCATCTGGTTTCAGCCTTCAATTTAGCATTGTCTGTCAATTTCCATTATAACACGTATTATCATGTCGCGAATATTAAAAAATGGTGAAAGAAAATAAAATTTGAAAACCGCAGAAAAACGCAGCCAAAAGATCGATCGCATTAAATCTAATCGGAATTCAGAAGCATGAATGAACACTCCTGATTTCGAAATATTTTGATGTTTCTATTCACCTCTATATTTTGTGTTTAATACCGTGAGGCGCGATAATTCCGTATAGTCGGCATTTTGCTCTTGTTCAGGGAGAGATGGGTTCGCGAGGATAGGTAACAGGAATTTACATAATCTCATTTCCTTGCGTCATATAATGCTGTCAGGTGGGAAAATTTTTGCTGAACTTATCCGAACAATTTCGTTACTTTATAACCCTTTCGATCTTTCGATTAAAAGCAAAAATATGAGAAATCTATACCACGAGTCATCTCTGCACTATTCTATCTTTATTATAAATTTCAATTTGTTATCTTTAAAATTTTATCATCCCCGGAAAATTATGACTGGAATCAAATTCCTACTTTAGCGTAAATCCTAATTTGGTTTCTAAAAATGATGGAATAGTCGACACTTTTTATAAATGAAAGATTTTTTAAAACAATCTTTGTGAAATAACGTCTTCCCGAACAAAATTGCCATTTTACGTTTCACCTCCGTTAAAACTCCAGGAATCAATATATTTCATTTTATTTATCATATAGATAAAAGCTTCGGGAAAGAGCTTTATTCGCTAGGGAATGATTCGACAAAAAGACGTGCGAGTGCAAAAATAAGAATCCTTTAGAGAATCGAGTTTCATTAAAAAAGAGAAATGTAGAAGAAAAATTGTAGAAGAGGCGCGTTCTTTTCGTTGAACGTAAACGTGATCACATGACTTGAAGACTTTCATGAGCATCATTGGCCATTGCAGAGCTGCTTTGTAGAAAATACGAGTTTTCCGGTAATATCGCATTTACTGCTTCTCTTTTTTATGAGTCCCGAGAAGTCTCGAAGCTTTTCTATTTCGCGACATGCAACGCGAAGGCGCATGGCAGATCGATACGACGACGTGCGTCGTCTTCCACTTCTGTCTCTCGTCGGCAATTTATCTGTTTAAAGACACGGTGTTTGCTTTTGCAAGACAAAAACATCGTGCGCAGAGTAAGGAAAAGCGGTGGCATGCGCATACGGGGGTTTTCCATAACATGTTTCGGTCCCCGCCGGCCTCGTTTATTTCTTCACGCGAAAGAAGAATTCTAGACTTCGAGATATACACAGGCGAAATTCGCTAGAGGAATTTTCTCTCTGTTTACCAAGGCAAGCGCGGTTGCGGAAAATAAGGACACTTTAGACAGTTTAGACACTCTTGTACACAGCGATATTATTATATTTGACGTGTTACGGGAATTAAGTTAAAAATGGAAATATTAATTTTAGCCCGACATATTAAAACTTTAAAGATTGTGTTGAATTAAAATTATTACGGAGAATAGAAAGATACAATAATAATATTATAATAATCTATTATTAAAAACACAAATGTTTATATTGGTTACATTAACTTGTACTTTCTTATGAAAGAATTAATTAAATGCTACGTGTAATTGTATGCAATTGTATCATTGATTGCAGAATGAGTTTGCATTTATCACATTTATTTCGCCGTTACTATTCAGTATGCGTTTGTTTTTCTCTTTTTTCTTTTCTCAGGGATCAACTTTCTCACAGATATCGCTTGCGACCGCCAAGTTCTTAAAAAGAATCTGAATTTCTTGCAGGAATATTTTATTACCTCATTCGCGAGCTCCGGAAACTCATCTCTTTCAACTTACCTCGTACATCTAGGCCATTTTTTTCTCTCTCCTCGTCCCTCATTTTATTTCCACGTTTTTCGTCGCCTGCCGATAAGACCTGCCGTTTTTTTTATCACACGTATAATGTTCTCTCTCTTTTCCACTCTTATGAAACTGAAATTTGTTCAAGAAGTTCTACAAAAACGCAAAACACGATCCTTCGTTTCGAACGCGACTTTAATATTTTTCCAGAATGTTCTATTCCCTTATCAGGTAGCTATATTTTTATATTTTTATATGGAAATATAAAAAAAAGAGAGAAAATATCTTTTCTCTCTCTGCATACATTCTCGGAAAAGAATTTAAAAATAAAATATTTTTTTTTAAATTTAGATTTGCAATTGTAAATCAGAAAACACGATTACTTCAACTGATCTAAATAATTGTCACATTTTTCACCTTTGCCTCTGGTATTTCTTGCAATTAAAATGTAATGTCTATAACACCTTCACATAATAACGAGATTATCTTTAATACCACTGCTTCGTAAATTACGAAGCAGTGGTATTAAAACTTTTTCCTTAGTTTAGAAATATATCTTTCTTGTTTTTGGGTTAAATATATTCAAGATGTGTTTAATTTTCTTCTCCATTGAAAGAAATTCCCAAGTGCTTTTCCTGGTAACATCCCGAGGATTACTTTCCATAGAATTCTCGTTCTACTAGAAATACTTGTTCGAAATGCCGGCTAATCGCGAAAGTTTGGCATCTTCTTTCCGATTAAGAAGGGACATTAGTCAATCGAGTCATTGATGAAAATGATAGAGAAGGGATTTTTTAATTCATTGCCTAAGTTAGAATTTGATGCATATATGTATATATTTATATAAAACTTTCGTTTATTCTTGCCATGTTGAAAGTTGTTCGCAAAAAAGGAAGTAAATTTATCAAGTCTGAATATTTTACGAACGTTGTAATCAAATGAGAAATTACATCTTTAAAGTAACGGTCGCACGTTAATTATATTTTTTATAAAAAGATTTTTATACAACACATTTCTTGTTATATAAAGATGATTAAAATACGTATGACTTATTTTATTTATTGAATGTGAAGGAAAGAGTTATTTTTAATAAAATAAAACGACTCTTTTAATACACACAATTTGTTATTCGACAGTGGATATATTTACAGAAATATTATTCCATATTTGTTTAGATTATTTTATCTTATTCTCAAAGCCAAGGGAGATATTTAAGAATATTTGTTCTTGCGGATTGCCCAGTATATACCGGGAAGATACTGCAAGCTGTTGCGGAAAGGTCAGCCCCTTTCGATTACGAATGTTCCTTTCGGTCGAGAGAGCAACAATAAAGTCTACCCGAAAGATTCGGGCGAAAGATAATAGGATGGTTGAATCACGTGTTATGGATGCAGACATGTTCGAATTTTATGTTGACCTTGCAGATAAATTTAAGGAAGTTGTAAAATATCGTTAATATTATCATTGACTTGATAATAGATAGAATAACTGCGACGTATTCTTCGAGCAAATACAGTCGCCGACATCAAATGAATTTGCTTGTAATTGTGCCTTCGAGATGTCAATTAATTTACTTGGAAATGCATTCTTTTGTTATTCTTATAAATCTATTCGTGTTCAAAATGTGGAATTTTCTAAGTAAATTCTGCGTTGAACTTTAAGAGGAATTTTTTTTTATGATTTCCGCGTTGATATTTTTTATTGAATTTTTTAAATATGAAGCATAAGAAGTATGGCTTATATTGAGTACTCAATGTTTTAAATATAATTTTAATTTAACGCTGCCACAAGATATTTATTCAGCTTTTGCCAGAAAATAATGAGATTTTTGCCCAATTTAAGATTATTTTACCGAGGAATTAAATCTATCCATCTTAATTATGCATAATAATATCTCAATTATAATTATTATTATTCCAATACTAATTCTGAGTTTGATTCTAATTAAAATGATTCAATTTAAATTTTCTGAATAACTGAAAGCCAAAAGAGATCTCTTTTTTGAACTTACTTGTCTGTCAATCTATTCATAGTTATTATATAATTATTTCGTTTGGGTTAATATGATTAAAAAACTTAAATAAAAGAATTTACAGAAAAAATTTTACATTAATAAACGAAATCATCAAATATCATAGAAGATAGGTTTCAAATAAAATATTAACAAGAAAATAAATTATATTTTTAATCAAATAGAGTCGAACAAACGGATAGGGTTAAAAAGAAGTCTATATTTTGCTGCAAGATTTCTTAGAGATTACTTTTCTGTAAAAAATTGGAGACAAATATGTATAATATAACTTCTCTAGTTCGTGCAATGGAGGGATCGATGACTCACTTTTTTTCTCTATTTATTAAATGCTCATCCTGGCACTATCGTAAAGTGCAACGACAAAGGCTCAATGTTAACTACGACGTGTGAAGCGACATGAGGGTGTCTGCAACCACCACGCCGCGTCGCATCGAAATAACGATGGGTTTTCGTTCCACCCCGAGCGATTCGAGAGCTCACCGATCCGATTCCATGTGACGAACGACCAATCGGTCCGATTCGATTTGACGCGCTTTTATACGAGAACGGGCTTTATTGTCCCGCAGGATCTCTACTAATTAACTCTCTACCGCACAGTTGCCTCCGAACAACTATCCAAATAGTTACTACAAGCCGTACTTCACTATTGAAATCCTGCCAAGTTAAGCAGAAATCATATCAAATTAAAAAGTAAATTGAATCGGCAATTTAATCAAGTACACAACCTATTAACTCAGTCATTTCAAAATCAATCAAGATATTAGTTTTGAAATATGTATATTCACTAATAAAATAAAATGATTTTTTTGCTTCAACGTTGAATAATTCGGTGAAAAAAAATCGTACGGAGCTTCATAAAAAAAACAAATTGAAGGTAAAGATTCGCTCTTTCGAATGTGATGTAAATTGCATTCGTGTATAATTTTTAATTCCTGCCATAAAATTCGGTAAATTTTGTAAAAAAAATTAGAGATCTGATGCGCCTTTATTTATGTTTGTGTTTATAAAATATCAGTAAGACTGTTTTTTTAAGTTTTAACGATTTAAAATGTAGAGATTTCAAGCTGTAATATGCTTCCTTAAACATTTTGATACGACGATTTTTGACGATGTTATTCTATCTAAAATTTGCCTATTTTTGCAGGATGGAACAGGTGATCTTTTAATTTGTTGAGTAGCGTGAAATATGTATATGTATAAATATAAGAAAGAAATGTAGTTTAGATTGTGTTGATTTAAAATTAAATTACGTTAATAATTTACAAATAAAGAGATTGCTAATTTTGGAAAGCGAATGAACATTTAAGTTTGAAATATTTTTTGATGGAGCATTGAAGTAATTGCGATGAGAGGATTTGGAACTGTTTTTGTTCGGTTGTAATGCGATGCAATTCCATTTTCGTATCGCGTAGTCCGGCGAAACTTCGAAAATTTATGCAACTTGACTATGTGGCCGTAATCGTATTGTCAGAGCGAAAGATTGGTGGAGCTGATCGTGAAGGCTTATGTAAATTTCCGCGGCACATATGTATAAACGGTTAAAAATATTGACTTATACAGGAATTGAGTAAATTGTTGATAAAAGAATACGTTGATGTTACGCGTTCGATGTGTTGGATGGTAATAGTTCTACTTTACTCTCGCATACTAATTAATTCGAGCATGTGGCTGCGGAAGCGATCCATAGTCGCGATTATCATCTGCACAATTACAGTGGCAGTACGTTAGTGCGGGGTGAAGGAGAGGGGAAGAGAAGGAGAATCCTCCTAATATTGTCTTGAGATAATTGGATCGGATTCTCGTTGAATCGACGAGACAGCCGAGATATGAACGGGAAGTTTCACTGATCGCGAGACGGAATCCTGCTGGAAAATTCCCCAGGAAGATGTAGAATGTTTGAATAAGTTTCGAAATTGAGATCGAAATTAATTCGGTAAATTTATATATTCTTTATCTTTATATCTTTTCCAAGAAACGAGGGACGAAAAAAAAAGAATCGTGCTCTGTAAAAAGAACACGAGAATTTCATTCTGACGTGAGAGAGAGAATATTATTTTTTAATTTTTTACGAAAATATCTGCGTGACACACGTCAATGATTTTATTTTCTATTAAAATAATTAAACGGCGAGACGTGAAATCACGACGCGGTTCGAGTTCGATCTATCGAAGTTCTTTGGGTCCGTCATCCGCAATATATTTGCGTGGAAAAGCGTGTCAATAAGCACTGACAGTGGCACACACTCGGGCTGTGAACGAGATTATTGACGAAGTGATCACGGGACAGTTTAGGCAGGATTCCCTCCCCTCTCTCTCTCTCTCTCTCCATTCTCTTTCTCTCTTTATCCGTTCATGACTCTTCGAGGATAAACTGAATAGGATCGTAATCATTGTCAGAGGTCCTCGAAGCCGCTCATAGCACCTGTCGTTATCTCCTGTTATCTCCATCTCGCTTTATTTCTCTCGAGAGGTCTCTGTCCATCTCTCTGAATCGACGACTGAATTCGCCCGATTTATGAACTCCTCCGTGCCGTCAATTGCATCTCGATATCGGCGAAATACTTGACCACTTCGATATGTCGTCCGCAAATCCGCGTCGCGCGAAAAAGAGCTTTCGATACCACGATTCACGAGTACTCATGGAAATAGAAATCGGAGTGAGTGTTGAAATGAGTTGAATGCTGTCAATACCATGTTGGTTTTGTATCACTATTCACGATCGCTCAACAATGTTGTATTAAATCAACGATTGTATCAATTGTAATCCTTTGCTGTAAATGAATTCCATTGTTCTTCTCCTTTTTTGAGTACATTTAAATAGCATATTCGTCTGCGAGAATAAATGAAAATTAATTCGACGACTTTACTTCTCGCTCGATTGTTATTTTGTCAACGATATTGGATATTATTCTTTTGCTTAAAATGTATCGTTGAGGAATTGGAATAATTGCGGAATCAATGTGACACCGCGATTTTTGAATTTTCGACCGTGTTTTCTGAATAAACAAACTTTTCCACGACGCCCATCATCGACCGTGTCGAGTGTTGTCATCGCCAATCTCCGCGGTTGTCACCTGGTCCGGACGATTCGTGGGACGTTTCGCGGTGGCAATTGCGCGAATATCGAGAGGTGAAGAGGAAGGGAGACCCGCTTTGGAAATCGGACGATGGTGCTTCATAAGCTGTCACATGCATGAACGGGACGACGACTTAAATAATATCATTCCCAGAAGAGACAGTGAGAGCCGCGTTTTACATCATGAAACATTTTTCCCTCAGTGATCTGTACAAGAAAGAATAAAATATAGGTAGGGCAAAAATGCAAGGGAAAAGGGATATGGGCTGATTCGCAGCGCCAAGTGATCTGAGATAATTGAAAATGAATTTAATATGAATTTAATTGAATTCGGATGAATCGAAACGTGTGTGTGATTTATAGTTTATTTATATAATAGTAATACTGCAATATATTTATTGAATTATATTTGTGTTGCAAAATTTTATTTTATACATATTATTCTATATTTATTAGAATTTTATTTGTAAAAGAAATATTCACCTATAATATTATATCATCGTAAAGAAAAAATATGGTACAGAGAGATGCAATTTTTTTAAAATTCGTTTACGTTTTACTTATTTTTATTAGATAATTCATAGCTTTTAACCAACGAAAATTGAAGTTTCAGTTTTTTTTACTTTTGACACGTGTATGTAACGAGCTCTTTCGGGCATTTTATCCGAAATGTGCAATCGACACCTCAGTCTAACTTCCTGTCATAAATATCGACCGCGAGACATTGACGTTGCTTTATCGCAACAATTGTCATGTTACCGAATACAGCTCTTCTCGTTACTATTGAAAATTAATGCGAATGTTGCGGTGCATATATGTGCGCTAATTAACGGCATTGACACAAATGCTTTATTTGCGATTGATCGAACTTGCCTGTCTGTTCGAAGAACCGCGAAATCGAAAGTGCTCATGAATACAATTCAATGACAGCTAATTACCTATATATTTGTGTTCTCATTTCACACTATTGTATATACATCTCGTTTATTTTCGTTTTCAATTTTGCAACGTATTAGTATATTTATTTGTTATTTTCTCTTCCTCGCCTTAGTTTCCTCAATAATATCATGGAACAAAAGATTTTGCATTTACTTACGAAAAATCTATTGTTGTTAATTTTATCTGACGTAATACCGCTCTCTTAGCATCTATCATTTATTTTTGCTGATTCATTCTTTTTAAACATAAAGAGAATAATTTTCGCATGCTAATCTGTTATTCACCTATACGAATATTACCATTCTTTTTGATATAATTTTTTTTATAAAAGAGACCCACCATTTTTTATCTACTTTTATAGTATAACTATATCTATTTATATAAAAAGATTTTATATTAATGATATTTCAATACAACATGCAGTTTTATTAATCTGCTAACAATTGAAAATATTATCTTGTGATACTTGTTTAATTACAGAGCGCACGTGCTTTTTGCATAAAGAAAATAAATGTCAAATTTTTAATTTCTCATTAAGCAGATCCGGGATAAATCGGTCTGTCGGGAGAATTAGCGGATATGTTCTCGTTAATTAACTTATAAATTAATTAACTCATCGGATTATTCGCACTACACATTGTCGACTTCCGCGTTAAAAAAGAGAAAAAGGATTGTCTCGAGCATCTGTCGGCTTTTTCCCGTTCATTCGCGTCTATGCATTATTCGAGTGTTATATCGGGCAAATGTAAAAGTACTGAGAGGACGAAGCCGGCGAAGTAGAGTTGAAAGTGGAAAATTAATATCCTCGGATGATCTATTGTTTCATTTTACGGTTTATTCGTTTCGCTGCCGACTTCTTATTGTCGCACGAGTAAATTTAGTTCGCAATTTTTTCAGCTTCTCACTTTACAAATATAATTTTTCTACTAAAAACCATATTTTATAATTTTGATTACTTATTGATCTGTATAAGTCTCGATTATAAATTTTATATTTATAAATAAAACTAATTTTTTAATAATTAAAGCTTCTTGAGTAAAATTTTGCATCTTATGCGTAATTTTTTATTAATTAATTTTCTATTAAATCTTTTACTTTAATATTTTTTTAACTTTGCATGTATAAAGTAGCAATTGTAATTGTAAGAAAAGATTTGCCACTATTTAACAAAATCACAAAAGTCTGTTTTCGTCTACAAAATCGTCAGAGAACTGGATGGGTCGCAACCATATATTTTTCGCGAATAAATCATGTTAAAGTTACAGTTATATGTCGACGATAGCGTCGTGTCGCTCCTATGAAATTTACGAACTCACGAATAAAGAAAATTGCGAACGGTGCAGTTGGGACGGTTTATACGAGCGAGCTGGGCTACACATCTTCCGCTCAAAAATTTGTACCTACCATTGCGATAAAATTTGTTCATTCTTATAAGATCCGTTCCGTTCCAAGGATTGAATTTTTATATTATATATTTTGTAGCAATGATTAAAGTGAGTAACCGTTCTTGTAAAGTGCTACCGTAAAATATGACTCCCTAAGGAAATATCTTGAAATAACTCTAACATAAAAAACGTTTTACTTCAGATGTATTCAAATTATCACAGAAAATTAAATTTATATTTGCAACGATCGCTAAATATGTTAAATATATTATTAAAATAATTAATTATTTTATATTAGCTTTTTAATTATTATACAACAGACTAAATATTAATTATTGAAATTTTCTGTCACGATAAAAGATCTATTTTGTTATATCTACTTCTTTCTTTAAAAATCTTTATTTAGTTTAAAAATTTTGATTTTTATTTCTTTTTAGATACAAGAGTTTCTAAAACTGTTTTCAACTTTTTAAAAGTTAAAATTACAACCAGAAATTTACGATAATATTTTATCGCAATAGAAGCAACAGCGTAAATGTCACTCGTGATAATTATTAAAGTTGCCAAAAGATAGTATATTAATACAATATGACGACGGAGGCAGCGAACAAGACAAGTCGTAAAGTTCATTCATCGAAGTTTGGGAGCAAAACACTCCCAGGGGACGCTTATACATAAGAGGCGTAGGAGGCATTACACGGTCGAAGTTTACCAAATTTGCGTTGCTCTTGGTGGCTTATTGTCACCGCAGAATTTGCATCGTTGTCTCTTGATGTCTTAATCTACCGCGTTGCCTTGTTCAAATTGTTCAGTCATTTTAGTATATACGAAATTAACCAAGAAGGTTCAAAGAAAAAAAACAGTCAAGTCAGCAATATATACATAAACATTTAAATATTTAAGAGATGCAATAATAGTCTTAACACGTATATTATAAAATCTTAACACGCATTTAATAATTGAAAGTTAAAGTATTTAATTTTAATTAAAATTAATTAATTAATTATTAAATTTATAAGTATCTATAAATGTGTGATCCGTACTTATTATAAGTATCTATAAATGTGTGATCCGTACTTATTATAAATGATATTAGATTTAAATAGTTTTAATTTGACAAGGGCTTTATGTCACATATTTTTTCCTAAATTAATAAAATATTTTACAAGCAGTAGATTTATTTTAATACACAGACTAAGGGTTAAACTGATTTTTTTTGTGTACATTTATAGTAATCGCAGAATGTATTCGATAGTGTGCGCGCTTTTAATTGCACAGGAATTTGGCAATTAGTTCAATGATATATGCAGTTAATTTTTCGAAGGATAATCCTTGCATAGAGACAACCGAGTTACGTGCTATCGCGATAATTCAGTCGAAATTCGCATTGCTTTCCTGATCGTGGACCATTAATAAAATATACGTGCAATTGCTTTAGCGCATAGTTTTACGCGCGCCACCCTACAACCCTCTCAATGTTTATATTTATGACGATATCTGTCTTGCTTTGCGGTGTTCATTACCGATTGGCCGCGTAACGAATACGAGACGATGTTGAAGGCATGATATTAATGGCGTACGCGGATGCGGTTTCTCTCGCGAAATTAGATGCGCCCGAATGCACGTGGAAACTGTACAAGGCAAATTGTTTCGTGCAAGCTAATTGTGGATGCATCGATAAATGATCAGTTAAATGTCAAGTGAAACACGATAGCTACTCGTATTGCACCGAGCTTTAATTAGGTCACCAAGAAATCGAGAGAGATAGACAGACAAATAATAGCTAGATAGATAAATAGATAGATAGATAGATAAGTAACTAGATAAATACTAAATAGATAGGTAGATAGATAAGTAGATAGATAGATAGATAGATAGATAGATAAATAAATATTACATTATGTATTAAGCGATCTAGAATGAAAGAAGAATCTCTAAGGGAGAAGACGTAATACAAAGAAGTTTACAATATAATTGTTACATGCAACAATCACATAAACTTAATAATAAAATATGTATAAAAAATTACAAAAAAGGAAAGGAAAAGTAATTAAATATAAAGAGCAAATTGCTGAAGAGCAGAAAGAAAATAGAAGCTACATGCATAAGCGGTCAAACAAATAAGGAGAGAGAGAGAGAGAGAGAGAGAGGGGGGGAGGAGAAGGGAAACTTATTATAAGTATAGTATTATTACTGCACAAACATAAAAAAAAGCGGTCTTGTTTGAGATATTGTATTTGTCTTTTTCCCTCGTACTTTTCTTACTTCTCTTTTCTATTTTTACTTTTTCATTATTTTTTCCAACTAAATACATTACGAATTCTTATACATTTTTTTTCCGTTTCCGAGGAACATTTCCTGAAGTACAAGAGTAGAAATTCTTTCGTCAATGGTTACTGTCGATGTCTTGTATCAAGCCAAGCAGATTACTGTAGACGAACGTGTCAAATTAAGTAAACTGACAGCGAGAAAACTCGCTTTTCGCGCTGCGCTGATGCGAAATATGCTCGTTGGTTTAAACGAACGTCTGCTCCATTTTATATGAGGCGAGCCGTAACGCCGTAACTATCAATTTACCTATTTGTCCAGACGCCTATTCGTCCATTAATCTCCGTCGGTTGTCTAACGGCCGCTAAATTGCACGTGTGCGCGCACGATATTGATTCCTTTTTCTTCATTTGTCCATTAGATACGGGACCGTTCTTCATTTTTAATATATTACTGATTAGCGAGCATGTAGCATTTTTTTTTACAACCAACGCGAATTATAGGATTTAATTAATGAAAATGTGTTATTTCTGTAGGGTAAACTTTGGGTAAGATGATCATCTTTAAAACATATTTTAATTTTCATTATCTTTAATAGTGTTATACCGTATTTTTTTCGTATGGCAAAAAAGATATTCCAATGTAACATTATTAGGGATAACAAAAATAGAGTATGATTTTTGCGTTTTAAAGATGGTCATATCTTTTACCCAAGTTTACTCTAAATCATTATCTTCTTTAATATGGTATGAGTAGCACAAGAAGAGTCTTTGTAACAACTTGTATAATGCTCTGGAAAAATGAGCTTTTACTTGATTGCACAATATTTTACGCTCGTTCAAAGAAGAATATTGTAAATATTATTTAAAGCAGTATTTTCTTTTTTCCGATTTTCTGTAATTATGTCTTCTCTTCGTTCACGTTTCTTCCCAATTCTTTCATGAATATTATTTTAAAGATGATCCTACACGTCAGTAATATTGAATTAGTAATACTGACAATATGTATTAATATTTAAAAAATTTTTACAACTTCATACACCATTAGTATTATTAACAAAATGTTTCGCCTTAATTTTACGTACATGTATTATCTATCCAATCAGCACACATTAAGAAAATATTTAAAAAATATTTTTTTAATTTTATGTGTTGATTAGTTATTGCGACATACTGTGTCATGAACCTTAATAAAGCGATATTGATGCTCGAGAATCAAGATCCAGATCACCGTCAATATTCTATTGTATGTCAATACATCAATACTGATAACACACGATCAGTAATATTGTCAGTATTTGATTAAACTGATAGTATTATTGATCATGTAGAGTCACCTTTATATGTATATTTCCGTTTAGTACAGACTTCCAAGGGACACTCTAAAATGACATCCAAAGGACGTTCTCTTCACTGTTCTAAAGACTTACCCAGAATGTCTTTCGAATAAAATTCTATATGGGTTATAAAAACGTGTTACGCTAGCTATGTATAAAGATGACAGAGTGTGCGTGTGTATATATACACGCGTGTATGTCGCTTGCCGAGGAAAGTGATCCTACTCGAGGACGATGATGAAACAGGTGATCGATAGCGAATTTACACCAAGAAATAATATCCTTTCGTCACGGGGCTATGTCTACCCTGTCGCGTATGCGTACCCGCATGTTGCAAACTGAGAACACCTTCACCATTCACCTATTTAAAAATATCGTCTTTCTAATCCCGCGTGTGAGAGATACTCCAGTAATCTCTCACTCGCAAAAACGTTATTCAGGTCACAACTGACGTTAATTTCGCTATTATGGGACATACCTGTGGCGCGGACCGTACGTAAAATTGCAATGGAATTTATGGCTTTAAATTTTCCGACGGTTATAAAAATGTTAAGATCTAAGACCGGAAGCAAGATTGACACAGGATTATTCGAAGCGTCCTAATAAGTACTCGGAAATCTGTTGAAATTTTAGAATGTATTCAGAAATTAGGAATTAAAGCTAGGAATTACTTTTCGAATTATTCTATATAGGGAAGATTTGCTTATCTCATTAATATTTTATATTATTATTATTATATAATATGCAACAATTAGTATTGAAAAATATTATGATAGCTGTTTCTGTGTAGTCGTTGCAATGTTCAAATAAATTGAGTAGTATATGATATTGTGTGACTCGTTAACCAAGCTTTTTGCGAATGAAAATGTTAAACATTAAATTATTAATATTAAATAAGGGAAATCCTTGTATCTTTAGAATACGGGAAATTCGGGTTCTAATTCCGCTGAGGTAATATTTTTCGCGCAATAAAATATTCACAGATTTAGAACTTCAAGTTTTTTATTAACATCACATTATTAAAGAAGATGTTTATTAACATCATATTAAATTACTTGTAAATTTAATAAATGATATTACTACACGGAAAGAATTATATCTTAAAATTTACCCTGAAAATATGGTAATCATGGGACAACATTATATTTCGAAGAATTTTTATGTAAATCTCTCACATTCATTAATAAAACTACAATAAAATATAAAATAAGTATGATTAATTTTACTGAAGTGCATGGTAAAAATCTTTGAATTTGTTGTATTGTACCATAATTACTATATTTTCAGGGTAAATTTTAAGAAATCCTTCTCTCCGTGTATTCTGATTTTACTTATAATTGCGTTTTAAAACTAATAAAGATGTTAGGACGTGGTTTGCAAAATCAGATATGTATATATATGTATATAAATTCACACGGAAATATTAAAGCACTAAAACTCGCTTCGACCAATAGGATTTTTCTTACTTAAATTCATATATATTTTCATCGATGTTCAATTTGAGGTTAATTAAACATGTAGAAATCGTCGAAATTTCTCGTAAACTGCATGCACATTTCAGAGAAGAGACGCTATCGAGGACACAAGTGTGCAACGGTAGTTGGTTCTGAACCATTTGTTCAGACATCAGAACAACTGCAGAAACAACTATCGCGAGGTTACAACTATGTAGGACGTGAATTGCAGACACTTCCACCTGCCACTCTCTGTCTGTATAAATACGTCTACCAACGTTGATTTATATTTAAGAAAAATTTCGTTTATATTTGAACTATCCATATATATTTCGAAATTCGAACTTTGACATTTCCGGACAGGCAGACTATATTTTAGTCGTTCTGTATATTCGCGAACTGTTCGGCAAGAGTTTGGCACACGTATTTTCGCCTCGAGATTGAGGACTGCGCGAGAAGTTGTACGAGTACGCGCATAGGGAATCACGCGAGTTGCATCGGGAATGTTGATTCACTCATTGGAAAGTTCCGCAATGTATCGATCAGTGTCAGATCGGTTCGCCTAATTAAGTGATATGTTCATCGTTTTAATAAAACAGGCACGTAAACGCGAACGATGATGCGCCGCGGCGATACGAGTAATCATCATCGTCGATGTTGTCGAGTCCTGTTTCCTATTTCCGATATTACCCGCGGGCAGCCGTTAATAATGTAAATTGTCGTGACCGGCTTTCTGTCGACATAAATCGCGCGTATTGACGCGAATCGGATCGCTTCATCAAAAGTCGGACGAGAGTTAATCGCTGCATTTAATACTGACATACGCGAGCGTCATTAAATAAATGACAAAATTATGAATAATGAGAGGATAAATTTACATATAGAAAACTTATCTCGTGAGGGTAATGCGATAAAATAAAAATCGTATTTTTAATTAATTTTAATAATAATAAGACAAAATATTTGTAAAAAAAAAGAAATAAATAAGCATATTGAACAAAACAAGGAAAAATAATACTTTCAGTAACAATAAAAAAAAATTTATATGGAAAATCTGTTAAAATCATATTGATATTTAAAAAAAAACAGAAACGCACGTAGAAGCAAATAAGAATACCAAATGATATAATCAGAGTAAAAAATATAATATTTAGAGTTCCTCGCAAAATCTAAATTCTAATTATATATTCTTATTTGCTTCTATATAATTTTCTATTTTACATTTTTATTTCACGGTACGTATTTTATTAATCTCATACATATATTGATATACATGTTTATAAATTATGGAGAGAAATTTATGAGATGACATCAAATAAATAAAGGAGAAGCACGCAATAAAATATAAACAGATATCTCGTGCGGGGAGTGTACCGTAATTATGCAGTTGCGGCTGTAGAAATAACTCAGCGGTAGTCGTCATTGCGCGAAATGATTAATTCCACTTGTACGTCAAAGCACTTCAAAGATCTCGAAGTCTTGACATGGATTCTACAGAAGTTGGCGATGACAACGCGGTTTTAGAGACAGAAAGAGAAGGGTAAAGTGATAGAGATAGGGAATACTTTTAATTAACTTATGCCGCTGCATTTTGTTAATTTATACCTACTGCTCCTGTTATTTTGCATTTTTGTAGTATTTTCCTATAGCAGAAGAAAAGAAGAAATAATCCATCTCTCGGAGTCGCGAAACTTTTTGTATCTTTCGTGCGCCGAACTCACGACCGCCGAGAAACTTAAGACATGTTTTATTTGTGACCTCGTGTAAATAACAACTAACTCACCGAAAGCGAGACAGCAGTTTCTTGTGCAGGAAGCATAATTGCAGAGTTTTACGAAAGGACGACTTAAAATAGAAGAATATGATAGCAAATAAGCAGCATAAAAGATTTTTGCTTCTATAGTGATATTTAAGTTTTTCCAAAATATGGTATACTTATACAAATATACAAGCAATTTATGTTTGTAATATGATATATTACACATATAATCTAGTTTTTTTTGTAAGATGTTTTTGTAAGAGGAAAAAGAGTATGAAATATACACGATTCTATTTCAGTTAAACCTGATAATAAAATTATTTGAACTTAGTGAATTAAATATTTAGTACACATTTTTGAACAGATAATAATGGTTAATCTTTAGAAGGAATTTATTAAAATCTTGCAGAGAGAGAGAGAGAGAGCATTTCCTTATAGATAAAGTTTGTTATAAATCATTATTTTTATTCCTTGCTTCAAAATATGACACTGTTTCAGCGCCATAGTAGCTTTCCCGTATAAAGGTTAAATCAGGATAATTACTACAGTATGTATAATATTTGAACAAAGAGGAATTTTACAAAGAGAGAACGCGTACGTACATATGTTAGAGAGATTATATGTACATATATTAACAAATCCTACAAAGCGTGAATTCTACACACACACACACACACACACACACACACACATACTCTCTCTCTCTCT
>NW_017275063.1:311464-315436 GCF_001594065.2 Cyphomyrmex costatus | reverse complement strand
AACGGGAAAATATCACACGTTTCTTCTAACGCGCGAGATAAAGAACAAACGTGACGATTTCGTCGCACTTTAAGCGCACGTATAACTAAACGCTCTCTCACTCTCTCTCTCTCTCTCTCTCTCTCTCTCTCTCTCTCTCTCTCTCTCTTACTTTTACATAAGTTACCACATAGAAATAAATTTTATTAAAAATTCTTTTATCTTAATTAACACGTGTGGGTTTATGTATTTTTCCTAAATATCTAATAAAATATTTAGAAAACACATTATTTTTTAAGTATATGTATATATATATATGTCTAATATTTTATAATCATTTAAAAAGCACATATAAGACCAACGTCTGTTATTTAGAATTATTATACGTAACATATAAATTAAAATACATACAAGTTACTACGCTGTCATATAATGTAAATTTGAACAGACAAATGAAATCAATATTAATCCAAACTATTTGATTAATAAAACTAAAGTGTCCAACATATTCCGACCGTTGATCAAATACACATAATATTGATGCGGTTTTAAAATATTACGAGCGTGACGCATTTCTGTTGTTTTTACTCGGCGATCGCGTGTTCTCAGATAATCAGTAAATAGGCAAATACTTGAATCGTGTGAACACAATCGATCAGGCGAAGTTTATTTAGCGTTTATCGGAGCCGGACGGATCGTCTTAGCGAGCGCTGCGTAAATATTTATCATTTATGTCGCTATGCTTGTCCTCCGTGTTACCGGATCGATCGATCGATCTCTCATACAGGAATATTTCCATCGTTTTTGCAGCCTGAGATCCGAGCAGCCTAGCGGCTTGGACACGGGCGGAGTTCGACTGGAGCTGAGTAAGGCCCTCGATCTTTGGGCCAGGAATTCGAAGCTCACCTTCCAGGAGATCAACAGTGACCACGCCGACATTCTGGTCTATTTCCACCGGTAAGTTTAATTTAAACTTTAATTGAAACTTCACTTAATTTAACAATCTACTTGGCGTGTGCATATATACATATTTTAAATAACTCCGCGATTGAAATTGTTTTAATGCTGACATACTCGTTAAGCAAGAGTGATATTTCATGGTGATAAATATTTCGTTATAGAGTAGAAAATTTTAGGAGTAATTAAATCATTATTATAGTAATATAAATGAATAATAATTATTAAAGCATTATTATAGAGAATGCTAATTAGAATGCTATTTAATAATAGATCTGGACATGGTGATAATTTACACATAGCTTCTAAACAGAAAGTATTCCGACGCCTAAAAAGTAATTATTATAAATGAAACGTAAATAAATCGCCTATATGAGCCTCACTAATTATTAGTGCGTAAATAATAGATTGCTAAGTTAAGATATAATTTACAAACAATTGGAAAATATACTTATGAAGTTAACTGCAAACGTTTCGACTCTGTATTTGACAATAAGGCCATTAAGTGTAAAAGTCAAGTACAAACTAAAACTCGTAGTTTATACTTGACTTCCGCAAAGAGGACTCTTCCGACTGAAGGAGGACTCAAATTCAGAATCGGTATAACGTTTACAGTAAACTTTGTTAAGTACAGTCTCCAATTGTTTATGAATTATATTTTAACGCCTCATAAATACAACATATTATTTACTTACTTTGTTGATTTTTGGAGTTACACAAAACTATTTTTATTTTAAATTATTATGTATTATAATAATTTAAATCAACTAGTTTTGATATTTGACAATGATATAAAAACTAGGTTTAAAAGCGTTCAGCTTCTAGCTAAAACTTTTAGAAATTTTAGCAGTGGCACACCGATATTCGAAACTGACACTGTGTATGTGACAAAATAATAATGCGACGCGATGCCATTTAACTATATGTAAAATGGCAAACTCGCGATAGATATTAATCCTGTTGCACTGTTCAGGTCATCTATTTGACTCAAAATAATTTTTATTTCCCTGCTACATTTTTATGTTATAAGTGAGCATTTTCACATTTCACTTTTATCTGACTTTGTTTTATAGCTTCAAAAATATCAATTTGACTAAAAGTTTTAACAATTTTTTCATTTTTATCTAAAATTTTTAAATGTATAAAATAACAAGTCGGGTTATATTGATCATACAGCACATTCGAACAGAATAGCAGGATTAAATTCGATGATAAATGATAATTTTGTTGGCAGAACGCCAGATAACATTCGTTGCGCATTGTTCAGGGGTTATCATGGAGACGGATATCCGTTCGATGGCAGAGGTCAGATCCTGGCGCACGCATTCTTTCCGGGCAAAGATCGCGGTGGAGACGCTCACTTCGACGAGGAGGAGATATGGTTGCTAGAGGACGAGAGCAACGAGGAAGGTAAGCGAATCAGAATTTCTTCTCTCGATGATTGTATCTCAAATTATTCAAATTCCTCGTGCGCGAATAATTGGAATGTACGAACGATTAGGTAAAATGGTAAATATTATACGAACGATGAGGCAAAAGCGAATAGACAAAAACTAGTTACTCCTGATAAATATTGTTTAGGACTTCAATTTTTCCTGCCAAATGAGCTATTTATTCGAGCTTCTCTCTCGTCGAACTCGAATTGTCGAAATTCTTTAAGTGTTGCACGAGTTGGTCAAACATCGATTTGAATAATCATATATTTTTACGAATACTTGATTTTTCTCTTTGTATGTGTCTTTTGAAATTCCCAAAATTTTCCACATTGAACTTCTCTTCTATTATCTCGTGGCATGGACTTTTGCGTAATAATAATCATTCAAGCCATTCGCGTTTTGGTGGCGCGCCAACTCGGTCATCCGATACAAGGCACGGTCACGCCTGTGAGAAAGAGGGCTCGGAATAACTCCAGAAAGCGATTCTTTCGATTCTATCGAGACAGGGCGTTATATCACCGGATCGATATAAAACGTTGGATGGCGTTTTATATAAAGGTATTCACGAACGTATGTAAATGTCTGAAGAATTGTTTGCAAGCTTCCTTTTTTGATTCTATGTGTATTTTCTACTTCTCTTTTAATGCAATAAGAATTGTTTTGCCTTGGATTTTTCGAACAATGGTACACATACGATATGTTTGCCAATATTAATTTTATTAAATAATTTTTGTCAAATATAAAGCCGCACTGTAATTTTATTAAATAAAATTTTATTAAATAAAATTACAGCGCAGCTTTATATTTGACAAATTCGATTTCAGCATGTATTTTCTTCCTTTTAACGTGACAAAAATCAAAATTTTGTATTTTTTAATTATAATACATTACCAAATATATGTTTAAAAATTAAACGGATGATTGCTTAATTATTTTCACGAGTCTTTTTATATAACTAAAGTTTCTCTTTATATACAAAATTAATTAAAATATTTTTAATAAATATAGGTAGCCGAATAATTTAATATAAATGATAAATGACGTATAAAGTTATATAAAGTTTAAAATTATTAAAGTCAGATTTTATTTTAATATCTTCAAAAAACTTGTTTGTGCAATACGTGTACCTGTCTAATTGATACATACATATTCTTATAATTACACATTATTACATGGTTATAAAATTTTTCGAGCGCTGATGCTTAATACATCACACCTGTTTTCTTCAGCAGATCGAACGCTTCAACTCATTATTTTCTTTGACCGCATTTTGATGAATTAATTGAAACAGTTATCGATAAGTCTGTTCTTTTCAGCCGACTTCTTGCTGCACTGTTCCTCTTTTCTCTTGTTCTTTTCACGTAGCAAGAAGTTCACTTAAAAAAAACAAGCTTAATTCTTAATGAAAATTAACAAGAAAGTGCAAGCCCAGACAGAGACAGACAACCTGTTGGAATGATTAACGATGTTTCCTTAACAGGTCGACAATCGCGTGTACGTTTAATTAGCGCACAATCGAGACGACGTGACGATGTTGTAGGCGAAAGCTAAGAGAAGAGAGATGATAGGGTTGAGAGAGAGAGAGAGAGAGAGAGAGAGA
>NW_017275063.1:300394-311430 GCF_001594065.2 Cyphomyrmex costatus | reverse complement strand
GAGAGAGAGAGAGAGAGAGAGAGAGAGAGAGAGAGAGAGAGAGAGAGAGAACCGATTTCTCGACGCAAGTTGCGAGGATCCATCCACTATGTCCCTCGTGCTTCCATCAAGATTGCTTAATTGCGTAATTCGCAGCGTGAATCACTCCATGATTACGACCTCGTAATTGCAACAGTTAGCCAAGCGACGTACCATAGCGCAATA
This sequence comes from Cyphomyrmex costatus, assembly GCF_001594065.2. Classification (NCBI taxonomy): domain Eukaryota; kingdom Metazoa; phylum Arthropoda; class Insecta; order Hymenoptera; family Formicidae; genus Cyphomyrmex; species Cyphomyrmex costatus. The sequence goes on along the minus strand of NW_017275063.1, from coordinate 311,226 downwards.
GTTAAAGCTGCCGACTGTCTCCTCGTTTACGTGTTACAACGTTGTGCATTTGATTACACATCCCTCATAGCATATCCTGCTGATATTTGCAATTACTCGCTTACAATGCGGTGTTTCTATCTTTCAATAGCTAATATATTGTATTTAATATGCATGATATTTATTAATATACCATAGATATATTATGTACATTGTACACAGCTGTAAAATATTAATAGTGTTATTAGAAGTTATTTTTTTAATGAATTATATTTTATTGCGATTTTTTATATATATTTTATATATTATAGGTATATATTACAGATATATTACAAAATTATATTAAAAGAATTATTATTTTTTTATGGATATCTTTCATCACAAATATTGATTAATTTTGATTTGACAATTTTCTTTATCTAGGAAAAAAATTACACATGTCAGATTTTATAATCCCTACGTATTAATTAATTAACACAGGACTTTAAAGAGTTCGATTTATTGTTCCGTTTTAAAATGGAACTTTCGTTCTCGGCAACCATTTAATTATTTCTCATTTTCGCTGAATAAGTTTTATTCCGTTGATTTATTATCGGGAAGAGTAGTTAGTACAGAATAATTAGAGACGATTTGTATACAGCGGTTGACAATTTATCGTGACGGGAAAGATGGCGTGAAGTATTTCGGTCGATAAGCTCATCCCTGTGCAAATCGAGCGCTGCCTGCAACAAAAGTCTGTCATCTCGTTTCTGTCGTCGTGAACGTTTCTATCGTCATCGTTGTAACGTTTCTGCATAATACGTTTCCGCACTTTCTTCGCGCACCATACTCTCTACCCGGAGATTTCAAGCAACGGAGAATGAACGTCGTGGAATACAATTCGAAGTAGCAGCTTTTTCCCCCGACAAGAACTAATTTGCTCGAGCAAATCCGCTTTAGTAAAAATAAAACTGCTGCAACGCGAGAAGTTGGTTGCAACGAAGAATGAGAAGTCTTAAGAACCTTCCCGACTTTCGTAATTTACAAAAGCGTGATTCATAAGAATGTAGCTCTCAAGTTCATAATTTTCATAATTTTGCATTTCAACTTATTGCTTAAACAATATTGAATTTTTTCTAAAAAAAAAAAAAAATAGTAAATGACAATGTGTATTTGTAATTAGAGTTTTACTTCTTTATTATAATTAATTTCAAGCGAACGAAATTTTTATGAAATCACGGAGGAATTTTGACAAAATTTTAACTACGAAGAGATTGGCGGTAGAAAAAGCGGAAAACGCTTCAGAAACAGAGATAGCAGAGATTGAATAGAAATATGACTGAGAAGCGTATTTCCTCGACATTATAAAGAAGAACCGAAAAGCGTTTTTAATTGAAAAGTTCAAAGCTTTATCTAAACGCAAATTTTTTTCCTCGTTAACGGAGATTCTTTTGGTTGGACACTTGAAACTCTCGCGTTAACTTGCGTGTTAAGCGCTTAACGCGGTTAAAGTTCATTTTACGTGCTCTCGTGGCTACGAGTAGGAGAATTTTCTCTCAGCGAAACTTTAATCGAAACTCTTAATAACAACATCGTTGGCCTTATCGCCGGCGGTGATAACGGCACGTCCGCCCTTCCTGTAATCCTCTCTGCGTCTTGCAAGCGCGGTTCTTAACACTTCGCAAAGCCGCGACTAATTTTCTCGTCTCGTAAGGGGAGGTTGATTTAATCACCGTCACGTCCTAACTATTAATTAACCATACTAATTAATTGGACTATTGTTCCGCTATCAGAAGTTGAGCGAGCTTTGGTGCGATTACGTGGTAGATTATTATTTGGGCCCGATTTCCCAACGCTCGCATCTCGATTGGCGTCGTTAATATTGCGCCGACTTAGTCTCTGGCGCAGCCGGCCGCATTCATAGTGCACATTAGCATAATTATGACCGTACGTTACTGTGACACCGCCACAGGAGTTCTCTCTCCTCACTTTTTGCCATTATCAACTACTGTATGCGCTCTCAGTTAATTTCGGCGAGGTAAATTAACAACGAAATATTATGACGTTGTTTCGATATAATTAGTTTGTTCGAACGTTGAGAATGGATAAAAATATTTAACGAAAGAGAGAAAGGAATATGTTTTTTTTTTAATTTCTATATAATATAAATAGTAAATGTTTATACAAACAAACAGCCAAAAATAATATTTTTATATACATATACAATACATTATTTAAATTCTTCAGTCAATTAAGTAATTAGTCTTGTGTTTTTTAACTGAACTTCGATTTTGCTTATAGAAATTCTTTAAAGGTCGAATATTAAAGACTTATTATTACAGTTATGCAAAATGAAAAATTCAAATTTTTAGCTGAGAAGAAAATAAATAGATAATTTAAAAACATGGAAGAAGGATTCAACAGGAAATGATAGTTCTGGCACGTATACAAGATTTTGCTAAACGGCGAGTTTGATTTCGATAAGATAGTTACTGGGAGTTGGCTTTTTCGTTGGTTGAACTAAGGGAAACCTTTTGCGGTATCGATGTACTACGGTTAAAAGAATTACAGCTCCGACGGCCGCGTAAAACGGATATTTCGGAGCAAAGGAATTAAAATCTCGAAGCATGCGCGAGTTTTACTAAAAGAAATTAAGCTCCCTGCAATTTCGTTTTTTGCTTGCATTCCCTTCGCTCTTCTCTGTCTCTCTCTTCTCTCTCTCTCTCTCTCTCTCTCTCTCTCTCTCTCTCTCTCTCTCTCTCTCTCTCTCTCTTCCGCTCGCTCTCTTTTTGTCTCCATAAAGTTCAAAATTCGTGAAATTCACAAGAGTCATGAAAAATTCTGTAAAATCCATACATGTTTGTCAGGCACTGTAATTATTATAACTAAAATCGAAATATTTACATAAGATAATTAAAGTACTCGCGAAGAAGGAAAGAAACGTTATTATGAGAAAATAAAATCAAATCGAGATGGAAACGATTAGTGTAACGTTTGATCCGATTACCGTTGATAATCTCCGTAGAGCGAACTTTCTCCAGCGGAACGTTTTATTACAGCAACGTGATTTGCAAACCACACCTCGTCTCAGTTTCTCGCAGTTTGCGAAGACAAGTACGACTGAATTCACTCGAGCGAACGTGACGTCAGTGACGCAACATTAGCAATTCATAACTGACATAACTGCGGTTGTGGATGTCACTCGCAAATCGGTTACATTTGTTCTCCATCCAGGACATACATCTCTCTCTCTCTCTCTCTCTCTCTCTCTCTCTCTCTCTCTCTCTCTCTCTCTCTCTCGTTCTCTCTTTCTCTCTTCCTCCCTTCCTCCCTTCCTCCTTCAAACGAAGTTAATTTACAGCGACGGCTGCTTCGCCATTAATTGCGTTTGTCTAACGAGAATTATTAATCGTTAGCGTTGTAGGGTGATACCACTTGCGACGATCATTTAGGTTAATGGTTTACGAGTGTTCACTGGCCAATCAGAGTCAAAGATAATCAGAATCAATATAAGTGAATCATCCATCTTTAACATTAAAGTGACGATCTTTTTATATAGAAACATTTTATTTCGTTAAGGAGATTTTTCATGAGAGAGAGATAAAAATATCTTTCTCCTTTTATATATAAAGAATACGCAAGGATGCTTACCTGTTTCTTTTGTAATGCTTTTATTCGCAATCCTTTATCAATTAATTTGTTTTATAATATTACATTATATAAAATACGTTAAATAATTTCTGACACATTAGAATTTTACGCGCAAAAGTTTTGTTGTCCCGTCTTTTAGTCATGTCTTTCTGCTCATTTAATTCGCAAGAGACGAATGCGACGTGAAGAGAACAGGAGACCGTATCTCTCTCCGGAATATAACGTAAGTTTCCCCGTTGTATGTAATGCATACTCGTCCTCTTAGTAATATTTTCGGTATTCAGCGAAAGCTCTTGATGGAATTCCAGAGTAATGTGCGTAAGTTGGATCGACGATAAACGATAAACGCGTGCTTTTTCAAGCGATCGTAACCTGGTTTTATCGCTTCAAAAGCTTGCACGATAAAACAGGAAATCGCGATAAGTATCCTCAGTAATTCGCAAACACCTTTATTCATGCTATATACATTTTATTTTATCGCTTTATGTCATCAACGAGGTTTTATGTCCATACTACGCTTAAACGAATAATGATATCTCAGAAGTACGATTTGAACTAGATTTGCAACAATTGCATCAAAACCTTTATGGAAAAATTATTAAGGGAAATATTATAAATTTTTATTACTCTTGGATTTATTTGTGTAGCAACAAAGTACAAATATGTACTTTAATAAATTTTAAATTTTTGTTAAACTTTCAAATATATATATACATATATATAATTCTTTATAGCATCATAATATAGGTATATATGTATGTATATATATAAAAGTTTAAATATTTTTTTATATAAATATTTTATAATCTTTTAGAGATATTCCTTTTCGCAATAAAACGAGTTTATAAGCAATTCGTATAATGGCCGAATTTTTAAAAAATTGGTAGTTGGAGATTTCTTGCTGAAGTTTCTTAGCAACAAGATACCGTCGATTTTTCTCGGCAATGCAAGCAACGATTCGCTATACTATCAATTTTTCCGGTGACAGCAACTCCCCTCGAATCGACGATCGCTTTACGATCCTAACCCATATCTGGAAAAGTAGTTCCTCGATGCGGGTTGGAATCGAATCAGAGCGAAACGAAACGAAACGAAATGAAGGCGGAGATTCCGCGGCGGTGGTGACGGCGGCGGTGGCAATTCCCGATGCAATTGCCCGGAAAACTCGGCATGTGAACATGAAAAAGTTTCGATACGCTTTTCTCTACCATGACTTGGTGTCTTTGGAGATGGTAAAGAAAATAAGGATGAAGGTATCATCAAAGATAAAACTACTTTGAGCACTTTTATCAAAAGACATTATGTAGAAGTTGATTTTGAAATAATGCATCTCCATTGTGACTTCCAAGTTGATTTTCAACTTGTGATAAATACTTTCTCATAGATTTTAAATAAAAAGACGAAAAAAGTAATTATTAATTTTTATTATACGAAAATTACATTGACATAATATGTTAATGTTATAATCATTTCGTAACAATTTCGTTTTTGCCTCCGCAAAATATTTGCCTAGATATAATATATTGTGATTCTTGCAAATCTCTGTGTATGACTCTTGTCTTTCACGAGCAAGTATTACAATTGACGCAAGATGTATTGTACAGATAAGACGCGAACGGTCTTGAATGTTTTTTGTATTTCTTTCAGGCACTAGTCTGTTCGCAGTGGCCGCTCATGAATTCGGCCATTCCCTGGGATTGGCTCACAGCTCGGTCCAAGGTGCTCTCATGTATCCCTGGTACCAAGGACTAAGCCCCAACTACGAGCTTCCGGAGGACGATCGCCACGGGATTCAGCAGATGTACGGTAAGTCATTCTCTTTCGCTACATTAATACTTGCGCGAACGTTAAACATGCAGTATTTAAATAAAGTTATTTTCCTGTAAATTATTAGAGCTTTACGTGAAACGGTAGAAAAATATTATTATTAGATATAAATTAAATTTATTCAAACATATATTAAATTTGAGTCACGCAAATTATGGATCCGAAAACAAGACAACGTCGGTCGGGATGTGATTAAAATAATTCTTCAGGGTCTCAAAAAATTATTGTCATAAATTTGAAATCAAATGAGAGAGAAAATATGTTATAATTTATTGTATAATATCTATAGATTATTTATATCATTATTTTGAATTTAGAAAAATGAAAACAGATCAGAATTATTAAAAATAAGAGCATTTTTTATAATTAATTATAATTTTGAGGTTGAAAAATATTGTTGAGCTCTGAGAAAGATTCAAATATTGTTGTATTAATTTTACCGGTCACAAAATACTCTTTTACTTTTTGCAAAGCAAACGAAAACAGGAGCAGAAGTTATCTTGCAGATTGCACCGCGTGGTTAACATTCGTCCGCGACTTCGTGGTTCTGTTCTTCGAATTTTCTTCGTATTCACGCGGCGTGAATCGAGTGAGTGGGATGTGCGAGCAGTTTATCTCGATCGTAAAACTTTTGGTGAACGGCGGTGTAGTAGAGGCGAGATTTATAGAGCGCGTTATCGGCGTGGGATCGCAGCAGGAGCGGGTGAGCATTGCTCGTGTGCAGTGTTTCAATTTCCAGCACGCTGTCAGAGCAACCGCAGGCATTAAGGCGATACTGTTGCTGCTGTCGGCTCAGCTTGTAACGTGCGACATAACGCTTGGCGTGTCGGCCGGCAATCGAGTTTATTAGAAAAGTTGTTTGCTCTTTATAGCGCGACGAGGGTAAGAGCACGTAGAATAATTTTGGTGAAAATAATGGATCATATAAATTCGCCGGTCTCAAGTTTCACCAACTGCTATTTTATAAAAAGAGAACGTTATATATTTTAATCTCAAATCTCAATTAAATAAAGTTTAGAGTAGACTTATATATTCATTGCAAACTGTATGCATATTTTGAAAAGTAAGATATAATTAAATCAAATTGGCACAAGTAAAAAAATTAAAACTATTTACAATAATGAGACTCAATTTTTCAAAAACAATGAAAATTAAAAAGGCTACAAGTCTAAGCTAAGATGAAAGTTGCTCTTTAATATAAACAAAATGTAAATTACAAAATCACAAATGTTTCCATCCTTATTAGGTCATCCTCAGTGTATACAAAATTTAAACGTAAGTACAGTTAACAATAAAATTAGAATATAATATACGAAGTCTTAATTTAAAGTTTGAATGTCTGACGCAATAATTTCACAAGGATGAAAAAGTTCATCTTGTTATCCTGTAATAATATGAATTTATATATCAAACTAGTACTATCTTTTTCCTCTTTCTTCTTTTACCTATCCATTTTCAAAAGTGGATAGAAATAAGAAAAATATGTAATTTCGTTTGTATCATTTATACATAAAAAACTTATTTTTTGTTGAGACATACCTTTAAGGTAGAACCATTAAAAATAACAAGAAGTACTCTCACTAAAATTGAGAGTTTTTTCCTTGTGAAATTATTGCGTCAGACATTCAAACTTTAAATTAAGACTTCGTATATTATATTCTAATTTTATTGTTAACCGTACTTACGTTTAAATTTTGTATACACTGAGGATGATAAGGGTAGAAACGTTTGTGATTTGTATTTTATTATTAATATATAAACGTTAATGATTTTGTATTTTACATTTCGTTTATTTTAAAGAGTAACTTTCATCTTAGTTTAGGCTTGTAGCCTTTTTAATTTCCATTGTTTTTAAAAAAATTAAATTTTCCACAAGAAAGGAAAAACTATTTTTTAATTTGACAGAAATTTATGAACTTATTATTATCAAATAAAATTAGCAAAAAGAATATATTCTTAATGTAACGAAATGTGATTTTTGTCATTTTCCTTTCACAATCTTCATACTTTTTGAGTTGACGATTTTTTATGAAGTTAGGGTAGTTTACTTTTGATGATTGATGAAGTAATTTATCTAAAAATAAAAACAAAACAGGGATAATGAGAGTTCTTCTCGTGGTAATTCGTGCGGTTCAGAAGTTTATTAAATTTAAGAATAAATCAAAAGTCAGACTGAGAATAACTCTCATTAGCCCTGTTTTCTTTTCTTTTTTTGACATTCTTGAGAGTTAATATTTAGCTCTAATTCATGATAACAAATCGAAAATCATTTTTAAAGTAATAGAGAGAGAGAGGGGGAGAGAGAGAGAGAGAGAGAGAGAGAGAGAGAGAGAGAGAGAGAGAGAGAGAGAGAGCGCAATATATTATTATTCTAAATATATGTAGTGATATAAAACAAATCAGTTTATAAAATAATTTACAGAAATTTTACTTAGAATAAAATTATCGCAGGATATGTTCAATATTGGATTATCATTACACCCTTTATTGTCGGAATCACCCGCGTAATTTCGCTGCGCGTGTAACGGATCACAACTTGAGCATGTCGAAATTGCTTTAATCGCTCAGTCATGAGAAACAGCTTAGTTATATTCACCCGACCAAACTGCGGAAATCTGTAGTTTGGTCTGTATTATACAGGGTGTTGAAAAGATATTAGAGAAATATCTAAATATATGTTCAAATATTGTAAAAGGAAATGCTCCTTTGAAAATTATTCTTTCTTATTAATGTTTATTAAAGCAGTTTACTTAAACTTGTAAAAAATATAATACATTTCAAAGTCGATGAAAGTGATGGGTAGGTAGGTAAGGTTGAGACACCCTGGCTCTTTAATCGAGATTACGAGCGACAGTGCAGCATCGGAAATTTGAATTTCTGGCAAGGATCTATATCTCGCAGTAGTCTCGCAGTAGATAGGGTACTTTATAGTCCGACGACGGGGGTAAAGTTAGCCTTTCAGTAGCAAACTCGTTTGATAGTCAGCCGTTGCATAGTGAAACACAGTTGCACTCACGAATATTTCGACGTGAACAGCCCTATGGCATTTAATGCGCACCTGTAAGACGTGAAAACGTTGAAAAATGTAGAGACGCTCAAAAGCGCGTAAACGAAAAGTAAACGCGCAAAAAGGACCATTGTTCGGGTATTCTTTTTACGTTACAGAATAAGTAATAACCGAAGAAGTCTCTTTGTTCGCGTCTGTTTTTTTCTTAGATTTTATTCCAAATGCCATCAGTCTTATTATTTTTATCCACCACATGCAATGCCGGTTAGGTTTATTTTTCGTTTAGAACTATAATTTATATTAAGAATATATGAATGTTAATTATTTTAGCTTAGAGCCAAATAATATTTGAATAAATATAATTTATAAATAACACACACACAATTCTATAATTAATAAATAATTGTCAATATTTTCTTTAGATATTCGCATTTGCCTCATACTCTCTTGCAAAAACATTGAAAACATGATATTTATTTTAAACAACATGCGTTCTATAATCATGACGTATAGAGTGACATTAAACGTATCATATATCGATCGAATCACCGGTGTATGCAAGAAATTAGAGATTATTATTACTTTAAAGATTACAATAATATTTATATTTACCCTATATTTGCAATCCCCCACTCTCCCCTATCAAATACAGTAAATTAATCTCGTGTAAATAAAAAATGTTTATTTGTCTGTTAATATGAAAGTGGAATACTTTTTATTTGTCTGTTAATACAAAAGCAGAAACATAAACATTTCTCTCTGTGACGTATGTTCTAACTTTTCGCGGTGCTACACTGCTTAAAACTGCCACTAAGACCGGCAATAAAAATGATACATCATTTCGGTGAAATAAAACTGTTGAAAGGACGACACGAACGAGTTTCCGACTTGTTGCAACATTTCAAATAGAAGGAAGCTTTCGATTCGCTGTCTTTACGTAGCTGACTTTATGACGTAATGTTATAAAAGAAGAATGCAGATATTTTGTACGTGCGGTGAAACCGTATGTGATATTTCTTTGGTCAAACTAGCGCGCGTTGTTCCGCGTTTTCCGTCTTTTAATATCTTCTTTGAGATAAATCTCGCAAGAAGTTTTATACGATATTTTAAATCTTACCTTTTTTCTTTGAGTTTATATATTACCTGTAACTTTAAATTCTTCAGATTCTTTCTGAATTTAAGACTGTAATCTAAAGCATCAATTTCGGTTACTTATCTAAGATTTCTATAATTATATAAATATCAATTGTATAAATATCATATAATTAATAAATTATAAGCTGAAATAAAATACAGCAACTATAAGCTTTTCCATCTTAATTACAAATCATCTAAAAACTTGCTCTCTTTTACTTAATTATTCACAGTATTTAAAAAATTGTATTGTATATTTGTTTAAAAATTCTACATTTAATATGCTTATATATAATTATTTTTTATACTTATACTATATAATTCTCGATAATATATATTTTAATTATACATTAGATGTAAAAATTAATTTAAAGCTGTCACAATGATTACGTAAATTAATTCTTTCAAAAGTACCACTATTACTATACCATATTTCAAAAAATTTAAGAAAGAAAGTTATCAATATTCCGACCGATTATTATTCTTTCGAAAACAACGAGAATGCAAAGATCGTCGTGGCGGTACATCATCGCAAGTACGTATCTCCGGCTGCACGTGAGACTGCATCTCTCACAATGATGCACTGTTGTTCTCGTTACGGCTTCCCGTCTGCTCTTTTCGGCTACGTAGAGTCGGGGGATGAAATGAAACGTGAATAAAATATAAAGAATGACCGGGGTTCGCCAACACTACTCATTCCCCCGTCATCCCGCTGGGGTATACGGACGTACCCACTGGGGGATGGTGATTTAGTATACTGCGGCAGAGCTTTGCTGGGATGGTTCTCCGGGGGATCGCGAATGCATTTCGATCCTCTCGCGCTCTCACTCCCCGCTTGTGCCTCCTCTATCCGCCTGTTATTCTCGTTTTCCATCTGTCTATCAACGTTATCCTCTCCGTCTTGATCTTTGCACATACTCATTTTGTGCTGCGCTGCATCCAGGGAAATTTCTTGCAAAAGACGAGCTAACATGGTGGAAAAACAATTTTTATTTAACGTTTGAGAAACATTTACTTAATATCACAAACACAAAAGTTCCGTATTAATTGATCCTTCAAGATAACGCAACTTTCTACAGTAAACAATTCTAAGGAAAATTAGTAAATTTATTTACGTACAAAGTTAATTATTAATTATCGTGATGCTAATATTATTTTAATTTAAGAAATATATAATCTAGCTTGAATTTAATTTTAAATTTAAATAGTATTTAAATTAATAATATTTTAATTTTTAAAATAATATTTAATAATC